>NW_017306324.1:190545-231162 GCF_000935625.1 Nanorana parkeri
TGATACGCAAAAACAAAAACACACCACATCTAGACCAGGGGTGACAAACTCCGGCCTTCCAGCTGTGGTGGAACTACAATACCCATTATGCACCTGAGTCATGCCTGTGAGAATTTTGCAATGCCTCATGGGATTTGTAGTTCCACGACAGCTGGAGGGGCAGAATTTGCTAACCCTTGTCCTAAACAGTGTATGCATAACCTCTCTCTGCTGAAGAACTACAAGTCCCAAACTGTGCTGCAAGGCAGTGGACATGCTTGTGCATATAATTTCCTAAATAGTTAAAGCTGAAATCCAGACAGTTATAAAAAAAAAAAAAAACACATAAATAAAGCTCTATATTCAATACAACATTATTAAATGTTTTTCCCCCCAATGCAAGCAGTGCAAGTACTGGAGTGTGACCTGGTATCAGCCTCTTGCAATCCCCTGTACAGCAAAGCTCACACTGGGCGAGAGTGAGAGCCCGTTCACATTGAGCGGTTCGCAAATCGCGCGATTTGCATTTTGCGCGATGTCGCGCAAATGCTTGCATTGAGCAAGCTTGAATCGCGGCTAAATCCGCTCCAAAAAGGGTTCTGCTGTAGCGACACACGACCCGCGACAGCAGGACCCTTTGCCCCATTGAGAAGCATTGGAGAGCGATATCGCGCGGTAAATTGCCGCGATATAGCGGGAATTACCACGCGATAAATCGCTCGATGTGAACGGGGTCTGAAGCAGCACAAGGTGCCAATCATAGCTCATGCGCCAAAAACATGCTGATAAGAGGAGAGCAGAGTGAAAAGGGGATGAGCTTATCAGTATGCTGCTTTTCCTTTCACTGTCCATTCACAGGGTGAGCAATATAAGTCAGAGGGGGACAACTATGGCCCTTCACCTGTGTTTTAAGTTCAAATCCCAACATGCCACTGCCTCTGCGAGTCATGCCTGTAACGGTCAGCCTTGCAATGCCTCATGGGACTTGTAGTTCTACAACAGTTGAAGGGATGGAGTTGCCTACCCCAGATAAAAGTGATATCAATATCTATGTGCCACCTAAACCTGCTGTATATGAATAAATGCCTTTTCCCGCCAAGTCTAGGCACCAGTCCTTGTGTTACTGATCGATCGGCGACACTCATTAGAAACAGAACTTGCGTTAGCCGGCAGGTTTACAATAGTTCTTCTTCTGGCAAAACACAGTGATAGAATGGCTGCTCCATTAATGACAGTGACAGTATGACAGGAATCCGGCAGCATCTTCAGATTCCATTTAAAGGGAACCTGTCACAACATTGTCATTAGTGACTTTTTTTGGCATCACTACTAGTGCCTAATGTACAGAGGGGGGTGGGTAAAGCTTCGGAGAGAGTGTTCTGAACTTGGAGCCATTTACTACCCCTGTACAGCTTGCTTTTTGTTCGGAGCTACGTACTACCCCTATACACCTTTCTTTATCCTTATCTGTGAGACAAATAGATATCCATTCCGGGAACAAGTCTAACAGCCCTCGTCCATGCAGCGTATAGGTCCAGATTCCTGGCACAGCTCCTTATACATTGCAGCACAGCATGAAATACAGCACAGCCCAGAGGGGAAAGCCGCTTTCCAGGCTGTTCACTTTAACAGTCTCTGTAAAGCATACAAAAAATAGCTAATGAAAATCTGATGAATGATTCCCTTTAACTTTGAGATACCAAGCTCGGGCTAATCCCACTGTTCCAGCACAGAAACAACATTGTTTACCAAGAGCCTTGCGAAACAGCCGAGTGAATAAGACAATGCAGCTTTTGTTGGAAGGATGGAAAGGAACGTGCCGCTATCACGATAACCATACATTACCTCCTTAACAAGCTTTGGAAAAGGTCCCGTTACATAAAGTCCATGCAAATGATATCTCGTAAACAATGTTCTCAGGCATTAGCTGGTCCCCTGCGCAGAAAACACCGGCAACCAGCAAAACAAGTAAAATTGTTGAAAAGTCAAAAACTGGTGGCATGCTGCCATTAAACAAGCGTTTTCAGCATACTACCTGCCGCAAGGGATCCGGGATTGGAGGTGTTTGCACAAATTTGGAAATTTGATGGTATAAGAACAATACACACTTGGGCTTATAAAGAAAGCAGCACAGAGACAATGTTAACGCGTCCGTATAGCGTGCACGCCTGTAAAAAGACGCGATCCCGGGAGGTAATTGCGCACAACAGCCTGTTCTTCTCTATGGGAGGACATGGCTGCACACAATTACACGCTGTCATACGCACACCTGAACCTGCACATGCCTGGGTGTCTGCACTTGGATGCAGACAGTCCAAGGTCCCTGACTAAAAAGGTACTGAAGCCAGACACAGCCAGGCAACTAGCATTTTTCAAAGAGGGCCAACAGTAGCAGCCCTTAGACACTGATCATGAATGTGTCAATTAAAGCGAGTTGTAAAGTCCCAACATCTCCTCTCCTGTTATAACATCAGCATTGTAATAGGAATACATACTAGAAATGGTTTTGATAATGCAAAGCTTACTTGACACACTCCCTTTTATATAGTGAGCGCTGCTTTCCGTCTGTCTATCACTTTCAACAACATCCCGGACTCCCAGTGTGCTTTGCGTCTCTTTGCCTGCTGCTTGATGTGATGCAATCTCAATTCAAGACTATATAGCCCATCATGCATTGCTTCCAGCAAGCAATGACAATGTTACATTGTTCAGACGCCGAGTTGTAGTTCAGTAGGCAGGCTCTATGAAAGTGGTGACACCAGGAAGTGCCAATTCACAGGGCTGAGTGACATGGTGTCAGTGCATTGAGGAAGTCCATCCTATGGGCATCTTCAATAAGTCATTTTACAAACTTCTAGATGGATCTGGTTATTAGGAGCGGGATAGAACTTAATCCAATATTAAAATGCAGATTTATTTTTCATTTCTGACCATAGATACTTCAAATTTACTAAATGTAGATAAATTAATTAGCTTAATGACTCATTGATGGGGTTCTATTCTTGAACAACTGAACTAAGCTGAAATTTAAATAACGTGATACTGGAATACTATATTGCGGAGAGAAGTGATCAAAACCGGGGCAGACGGAACTGGAGCAGTTGCCCATAGCAACTAATCTTTTCTCTTCAGTTACGCTTTGAAAATGAAAGATGGAAGCTGATTGGTTGCCATGGGCAGCTGTTTCAGATTCTGTCTGCTCCAATATTGATAAATTCCCCTCGGTGATCAGAAAAATGTATTCATGCTCCACCTCACCACTAACTTTCATATGAAATCCGTGCAAGGTTATCACTGGAACAAATACATGTAACTGGTGCCTTCCGGTCATACAGTATAAGGTAACCTGTGTTCAAGCAAGGGTACAAACCGAGACACCAGCACAAGGAAATCATGTGGCCTGTTTCCTAATGTCGCAAGTCACGTGACAGCACGACAAGCCAAGTAGCCATATCAACCGAGAATGTCACAGGGATGAGCCAACAGACCAATATAGACCAACGGGAGTCAGAGTAAAGAGACATTGCTCTGTAATCAGACCTCTTTCCCCAAGACAACTGGCAGAGGGAGAGGCCGCTTGTTGTTTGTCAAGCACGCTGTCAATTTAGATACTAATTATATAATCAACAAGGGATAACCATCATCAGCAGAAAAGCAACGCAGGTGCTGCATGCGGACACGCCTGAGATAGCAGCTATTGGTGTGCAGCTGCTGTGCATATGGGGGCAGGGACAGTAAAACAATCCAGCCCCGCTATTACACGAGACTGTGATGTCCTTCGCCCCATAAACCACAGAACTTAACATATACAGCCATATAGATACCATGACGGATCGTGTAATAAACAGCGGTGCACACAATGTGGTTATACTAGATCCAGCACAGCTTACCCTTATGAACTAAGAAGAATAAACCGTAGCAGAGAAAACAATGAAATTCCAAGACCTACAAATAAATAAGTGAACCTTCTTTACATAAAGCAGACCTTACCCTTCAAGACGTGCGAGACAAGTCAGCTGGAACCGATAGAGCACATACTGTATGGATTCTGCAGCTTCCCTTTTTCTGATGCACTTTCATCCATTTCACAGAGCCGTGTGGTTACAGCCACCATTCCAGTGGAGGGGCAAACTACTGTCAGGAAGCACTTCCTGTTCCTGGATCCCACCCACTGATGACATCATCAATGTAGTATTAGGACTGTGATGATGTCATCAACGAAGCTAGAAGAATGGAGGGTGTCTGGGCACTGTCACATGGACTGAAGGGAAATGTGTTTATGTTAAGACTGCCAAACTTTAGATTTTAGGCCCAATTCACACTGGCGATGGGATCAGCTGCATCATAAATTGCATCTGAGAGACGCATGCAAACAAATGCCGGAGAGAAGCGCTGTTCAAAGCAATGACAACTTCCAGCCCACACAGCCATTTGCATATGCTGAGATGACCTGCATGCAAGTCCGGGAGAAAGCATCTGCAGGTAATCGCTGCACGTGCAGTTACATGCAAACCGCTGCGGGAGCTGGCTGCCTTGAACTCGCTTCCCAACCGCAGCTATTAGCACGGGTCTCAAGGAGCAATTTGTAGCAATCGGCCACACGTGTGAACGGGGCATTACAGTACAGAATCTACTTTACAGGAAACCTGTTGTGCTCTTACTTGCACAATGCTGCCCCTCAGCTACCCAAAAGACCTTCTGCTTTCCAGCTCCCTCGTCAACTCCTCCCATGCTCGCCTCCGGGAATTCACTAGAGTCTCTCCTATCCTCTGGAACACTTTACCCCAACCTGTCCGTCTATCCCCCACTCCCTTAAGATTCATCTCTTCAGGGAAGCCTATCCCGCCTCAACCTAACCACTCAACCATTCATTCCCACACAGCTACCTCCTCATGTATCAATTCCCCCTCCCTTTTAGGATTGTAAGCCCTCAGGGGCAGGGCCCTCCTTACCATCTTGTCCTGAATTGCATTGTGATTGTAATGTCTGTCTTATATTGTAAAGCGCTGCGCAAACTGTTGGCGCTATATAAATCCTATATAATAATAATAATAATATGCAAACATTAATATTCTGAATGATGGGATTCGTATAGAGCGGGGCATACTCGCCATGTGACGCTGCTCAGACATTGAGCACTGCATTGTGGGGGCTGTGTACAGATACTAGCTGAATAACTTGGCTTGCTTTCCTGTCTTGTTACTTCCTGAACCCTTCCTCTAGAAGTTTTGCTTCTGCAAGAGGCATCAGCAGCCTATAAGCAAGCTGGGAGCATGGTGCAGATAGGATCAGACAATTGTATGTTGCATCTTTGAGAATGTTTATGGCCCATGTACAGTGATGTTTGTTACCCTTTACGTTTATGCACTTGATAAAAGTTATATATGCAAACGATCAGTAACTTAAAAGGAGAACTATGGGGTCAGTGTTTTTCCCCATAGTTCTCCTTTAATTTCTTTTTGTGTAAGTAAAGATGTTTGCATTATCTATCGTAGTTCTGCCAATTTCTTGATTGGTTCATGGAGGGTTCATACACCGGAAAAAAAAACAGTGGCCCTGGAGGCTGGATCTTATCATTTAATCTTCTCTCGTTTCTATTAATACGAGCAGAGATAACGCAGTACTTCCCTTTACTGTAATGGGGAAAACAGACCATCATGCTTCAGACTATGGGGACATTATGTAGCAGGTGCCTGTCCAGGTCCTAGCATTATAATCATCCCTGCGTATGGCTGGCTTCTGCTAAATGTCTGCATTTTTTATAAACCCGAGATAATTAGAAAAATAAAAGAATTCTGCGATAGAAAGGTTCAGGCTACACTCACAGTATCACTCCTGCATTTAGGTTATTGGCACCAGGCCCGGGCTTATCCCAGCAGACACAGGTAGCAAATGTATCTTAAAAATGACAACAAGCGCCCAACGTTTGTGGTTTTTTCTAGGTGTAGTCAGTGAAGCTAGCACCGAAAAATTCCTCCTGGATTTGACAGAGGGGCTCTTGAATTCCATATTAATGTGCCCACTCCGGATTTAAAACACAAGAAATGATCTGCGGTGCTGCTTCCCAGATCGCTTGTTCCTGCCTTTAGAATAAATGTCCATGTCTTTGTTATGCAGGTTTAGCTGCGTTTGCATGCATTTAGTGCCCAATCGGACCCCGGACAACCAGAATTACATTTTCCCTAAACTAAAACAAACCTAACACATGTAAACAGCAAGTCTGAATGATACCTTTTGAGGTTAGGTTCAGATATCGGCAATCCCGGGAACCGCGTCACGGGATCTTGCATGATTGCGTACAGCGATTGCTGCGCAGCCCCAATGAGGTTATATCAGCGCGGCAATTGCTGAAAAAAGGTACATTACAAAATAATGGCACCACCATTGCGACCAACAGTGGTGTGCATGATTGCCATGTGGTCACGGATTGCCCTAGTGCAGTGGTGGCGAACCTTGCCCCTCCAGCTGTGCCAAAACTACATATTCCAACATGCATCTGCCTCTGGGAGTTATGTCTGTGGCTGTCAGAACCTTGCAATGCCTCATGGGACTTGTAGTTCCAAAACAGCTGTCACTGCCCTAGTGTGAACCTAGCCTAAAAAGAATGATATGGATTTATATGCGTTTAGAAATGTCCTCTGCCCGCATATTTGTCAATGAATGTGTATGAGGACTTACTGGAGATTTAATTAGTTTACAGCAGTGATCTCCAATGTATTATTAGATGGTACAAGTTCATCCTCATGTTACAGATCCTCTTATACAAATCACAGCGCCTGCTCATTTCACCTCCAAGCAGCAACTTGTATAAGGACGTGGACGTGATGGAAACTTCTTACCACCACCCCTTTCTAAATTGAGAATTGACCAACTCTGATACAGTGTATTGGACGCGAGGACGCCGATGGACAATCCATCAGCGGAGCAGAGCGGCTGCAGGGACCGGTATAGCAGCCATCTGAGGTTTTGGTGAGTATATCTTTTATATATATATATATAATTTCACACCCTCTTAACCCTTGCTGTGCATGGGAAGTCCCACTGCAAGGGTTAAGATGATTTCTGCCTGGAGTTCCTGTTTAAGTGATCAGCATGGCAGCCAGGCAACTATCATTCCCATAAGTGTGAAGGAATATGGATCATATCAAGAAAAACATGAGTTGATTACCTGATAACTCTGTTTCCAGGAATCTTCCAGGACAGCCATCGAGATATAGGCTCCGCCTGCCTGCAACAGGAAACACATCCCTGGCTTTATGATTTCTCCAGTGCACCGAACACAACATAATTAGGAACAGCAGCAGACATCTTGTGTGAACCCAGTTGTGGTTCAGATCCATTTTAATAAGCATGCCAGCAATACAGATTACTTCACTGGACAGGGTGTGCTATCATATATGGAAACTTGCTGATCATCATTTCTCTGACCCTCTATATAACATTCTGCAATCTATGCGCACCAAGAATATCATTAGTTTGTGCATGCTCCATTTGTTTCCCCAGCGAATGATGTGAATATGTAGAATGTGGCACACGACCGGCTCTACTTCCCTTCCAGGACATATAGCAGAGTGAAAGTGTCAACCATTAGCTCCCAGAAGCAGAGTAAATAGCAGCAGATTTGTTTGAGGAGGAGGAGGGGAAGGATGTGTTTATTGAAATATTCAGTACAGAGACTGCACAGGGCAGAAACAGGAAGCTATGTATCCAGACATCAGACATTTAACTCTTAAAGCAAGCATCACAGGATGCAGGTTTGACGCCTCAACAACTGATCCTTTCATGGCTTACTGTAATGTCATCACTGAAATGTGCAAAGACTAGAGTCAGATAGTATGCATTACATCGTGCAAAAGCTAGAGTCAGATGTATCTGTAAAAAAAAGCAGTCAAGGCAACTGGACTTGCTGTATTTTTCTTGAAGACGTTTCACTTGTCATCCGACCAGCTTTCTCAATTCAGAATGACTTGTAAAAAAATTATCTGTGAATAAATATGGTGAATGTTGCTCCGATCCACATACTCTGTTAGTCGCAAGCAGGTATTATTTGCATAATTGGAGCTAGGAGGTGTTATTAACTTACCCAGAGAGAGATGTTAAAACAGCATTGTATGTGGCAGACAATAAATGTCTCACCCTCCCTCCCCCCACCTCTATTTAACCTTGGCTTCTCCATTTTTACATAAATAGCCTCTTTCGCAACTTTTACACCAGTCCTCCTCCCTGTCTAGGATGCGTACTTGACGGTCTTCAAAGGAGTGACCTTTTTCCTTTAGAAAGCTGGTTGGATGACCAGTGAAACATCTTCAAGAAAAATACAGCAAGTCCAGTTGCCATGACTTATTTTACAGATATACCATGACCCGGATGAATGAGAACTTCACAGACAGATGGTATGGATTACATTCTGCAAAAACTAGTCAGATGAGTGTATTAGGGCTGCAACAGCTAATCGACATAATCGATTATTGAAAAAGTTGTCAACTTTTTCAATAATCGATTAATCGGCTTCCGATCAGTTGGCCCTGTTATTATATCACGTGCGGCTCTAACCACTTAGGTTCCTCTTTTTTAGTGTGTGATGCGGCAACCATGAGAAAACTACAAGGCCCTGTTCATGCCTAGTTCTCCGACTCCTTTAGGACGGCTGGATTCACATCTCGTGTGGACAGTTCTCAATTTCGTGACGTCTATACATAGTCTGAGGTTATAAATCCCAGAACTTTGAGCAGGATCTGCAATTGTAGAACTTCCTGGACAGCAGTGAGTGGCTTCCACATATATATTTGCATTTTTTACATATAATTGCACATCTGTCAACGCTGCTTTTATTATGTTAGATTATGTTTCCTTTGCAGCTTGCAAAACCAAGTGCTGGGGAAACTGGTTTGTGCGCTGAGTGCACAATGGGTTCAGATGACTTGCGATGGGATACTGGATGCTCTGCCTTTAGCACTCGTCCCCCAAGAATTAATGCAAAATGTGACTCCATCCTTACAGCTCAATATACACTTATGGGGTATATATTTATCATGTGAGCATTTTACCACCAAATTATGTTAATCTGTTCAAATACTATTGTGGTTCACCCAACCCTGCCACCCTACATAGCAAGGATGGTGCCACCTCTATAAAATATGATAGCATTAAACTATGGATAAGCATGAGAAAACTACTATGGTCCTGCTTGTGGTCTCCTATTGTAAGCTGCCCAAACACCCCCCCATCCAAGCATTAGTGCCTTAAAGCATATTTAAACTCAAAAGCTAAAGAAAGACATTGCAGCTTATCAGTCCTTAGATGTAGTGGCCGCATTCATTTTCTATTGTCAGGCTCTTTTCCTCCAGTAATCCTGTAAATAACACTTCCTGTCCCTGGGTGGCTACACTCATGCCTCCTACTGTATGTATGGAGGAAGCCAAGGTTACACCCAGGCTGGACTCCAAACATATCTACCTTCTTCCTGTAATTTCACCTGGTAATCCTGCAATCAACACACTTCCTGTCCCTGGGTGGCTACACTCACTCCTCTCACTGCATGTATGGAGGAAGCCAAGGTTACACCCAGGCTGGACTCCAAACATACCTACTTTTGTTCATCTTCTTCCTGTAAATTCATCTGGTAATCCTGCAAACACACTTCCTGTCCTAAGGTGGCTACACTCACTCCTCCATATCTCCCCTCCGTAGATGGTTGTGGAGCCTTGTTTGTGACCCAGGTCAGATTTCAAACAAGTCTCCCCCTCTACATGGGTTGGGGAGCGGGGGATTAGCAGTTTATAGAAAGAGAACATTGTGCTTTCAATTCAGCTGATAGAAAGTGACAGGGATACTGCATTTCTGTCAGGAAAGGTATTGTGTATTTCCTGAATACAGACACAACATCCAAGGACTGGTAAAATATTGGTTCTAGGTGTTAGATAATTAAATATAGAAAATAAAATATTTTTAATTTGCAGCATTTTTGCAATACAGCAGAACGTGTCTGACAAGTGTATAACCTCCCACTCTGATCTCTGCTGTGCAGGAAGCTGTGGGCAGGTACTGAAGCTGGATTAAGCAGTCATTCAAATGGTGTATATTTTTAAATGCCCATCATTTGCATGGAGCTTTGCTTTGCGCAAGGTGCACACGTGTAGCGGAGGCGGAGCTCCACATGCATTTCAGACCATTCTCCCGGGTATACCGGCTGCTGCGGCACAAACGTTGCATTTATAGTTTCAGGCGGCAGCACGCCCACCTACATATGTGCTGAGCTTTTCCCATGGAGCTGCAAGAAACAGCCGTCAGCTGTCTGCGCGTGATGGATTCAAGCTGTTCTTTTAAAATGATCATAACTGGGCCTCAATCTCAGGGCTAGCCTTTATGTAATGCAGGGGTAGGCAACCTCAGCACTCCGGCTGTGGTGAAACTACAAATCCCACCATGCTGCTGATGCCTTTAGTAGTCATGCCTGTGTCTGCCATAGTCTTGCAATTCCTCATGGGACTTGTAGTTCCACAACAGCTGGGGTGCCGTTGATTTCATTAGATGAACTGTACACAGAAAGACGTGGAATTAGGTGATAGCAATCAGTGGAGTTCCCATAAATAGATTAAATTAATTTAGGCAGCTTATCTAGCCCCAAGCCACTAGAACAAACTCATTCCATTCCTATCTGATTAGAAGGTTGACAAACTGTATCCTACAGAAACGTGCATGCCGATTTCTATTCCGAGCCATTACTGAGCATGTCATGTAACTGGATCACAGCAAACAAGCAGGAACCATAAAAAGGGGAATTGGTTCTGGTCAGACGGATGCTGGATATGTTGACTAAAACCGGTCAGAGCCGGCTCTAGAAACTCCACGCTGTCTGCAAAAAACATCATCGGACAGACAAGAAGATACAGTGAGGGGAATTTATCAAAACTGGAGCAGACAAAATACTGGAGCAGTTGCCAATGGCAACCAATCAGCTTCTCTCTTCGGTCTGTTCAGTTAAGATTTGAAACGGAAAGAAAGATGCTGATTGGTTGCCGTGCACAGCTGCTCCAGTTTTGATAAATTACCCTCACTGTGCTGGAAATTAAAGTGAACAGCTAAAAGGGGCAGCAGCTTTATTTACATCTCTCAATACCATTTATTAAAATCAAAGTAAAAGGAGAGAAAAGCAAGTGTTACCGAGCGGCAGGGAAAGACCTAAATGGTACAACTGACACTTGTGTGGGCTGAAAACACTAGTTGCCTGGCTGCATCTGGCTTCAGAGATCCAGAACAAGCATGCAGCAAGAGAAAGAAAAGTTCTGGGTATATACACACACACACACACACACACACACACACACACGGTATGCACCGATACCCGGTTTTCGATATTTTTCTTTCTGTACTCGCCAATACGAATACCGAAAATCCTATTAAGAAAGCCGGGGGGCGTGTAATGAGTCGCTGCCCGGCTTCCCAATTAGCCAGGAAGCCAGCTCCATGCTCCCTTGTCACCAGGTGATGAGGGAAGTATCCGTGCATCCCTAATATACACACACACACACACCCCCCTTCTTGTATGGGCTTTATTTAAAGATAACCTTTACCTTATAAAGTATTTGACTCTAGCCCATCAAGGTTGCCCTTGCTTCCCACAATGTTAGTTGTCAACAGAATGGTTTGCAATGGCACTGGGGGAGGGTGCATGCTAGAACGCTGACACCGAGCTAATTCAAGAAAAACAAACAAAGTACATTCAAGATTCCAGAGATTGCAATATGCAAAAGAAACATTGCTAAGGCTCTTCCTCTGGTGGACTTGAACTAGACACTTATTAGGTGACTTATTATCTTTAATTAACCTATTAACCTGCAGAGTGGGGGGGGGAATCCAATGGTGGCCAGCACAACTTCACAGACAAGAAAATGTATCAGGATACCCCGATAAATCCAGACACTGACAGTATGAGTGTATTATATATAAACGATTGATGGGTGATAGTGCCACAGGTCAAAAACATTGCCTGTAAATAAAGGCAAGCAGTAAAGGTCATTGATCCCTCCAAGATTTATTATGCAAGGGAAAGTTCCCCGGCCGAAGACAGGGTTAGGCCAGGTCAGTTCTAAATGGACTTTCATTACGGACCAGCTTGGCAAAAGATATAACAGCCATTAATTTGTATGGGGACATCAGCAGAACAGGCCATAATCACCGGCAGGGCTCCTGGAAGTGGGTACATTTGACACTTGATGGTGTTACACGGCCAAGACACATACTCTTGCAATATAAGCTGTATCGATTGTCAAGCCCACCGAGGAATAAACATAACGTTATGCAACAATATCTTCCATTAAATCTGGTCATATTGTATCTGTGAAGTTATCAGTGATTACACGATGGCCATCGTGAACTAATTATACAGAAGGGGTTTTCCACTTTAATATTACAGTCCCTGTTCCTGCTTTCCGTGAGCACTGCGGACTATGGGAGGCCAGGATCTGATTGGCCCCGCTCAAGAGCACAAGTCATTTTCACATGAAAGCCAAAAAGAGCTTCAAAGGCCGTAATGACTTGTTAATGAAAGTCGTTTATCAAAATAGGACGACAGCGGCCATTGAGCTTCTCACTTCCATCTTCTAACCTGCACAGGGATGAAGCGGGTTGCCATGGGGAATACCCTCGAAGGTGGCCCAAAACAATCATACACAGTCCTCTTGGAACATGCTTAAGTGACCTAAAGTAGCTATTGCATAACTGGCGGTGTCAGCGTTCTCCTTCGCTGGCAAAAAGATGCTAGGACTTCGAGTTTCATAGCAGATGAAAAGCCAATGCTAAGGGGGTTGGTTCGCCTTTAGCAAAAATGTTCCAACACCCCCGCACATAAAAAAAAGCTGCAGGTTTTTTGTTTTTTTTTATAAAAACTGCTTATGAATGGCCTAAGCCTGTTACAAAAACTCCTAGGTATGGGGTGACCCCCCCCCCCCTGTCCTGCCTAGGTTGTACATCCACTTTAGTTTTCCTGACAGGTTTAAGAGACTTTGAGAATGGACTACACATATGCCATTCAAAAGAAGCTTCCATTTAAAAAAACAAAACAAATAAAAACTGTGGATTATTTAAATGTACTAGGGACACTGAATTGCATGGAAAATGTTTTGCCAACAGTGAACTAACCCTTTAAGCCTGTTCCAGGACTGCAGCCTTGGAAAGCGGCTTTGCCATTTGATACTTCTAAAAACAGGTGGGATGCCCGTTTTGACCCCATTGCACTGGTTCCTTACTCTGACCCATACATAAGGACAGGGCTCGGTAGCGACATGAGGGAACAAACACTGGATGAGAAGAGACACAGGCATCTGGCACTCGCGGAAAGGTCAAATGCCAAGGAGGCTTTCCATGGACAGAAAGGAGGTAGGAGAGACGAACTCTGGAAAGGGGAGCATGCAGTGCCCTCCACAGCAGGGGATGCCAGCTTTAAATCTTTTGAGACCCGACAAAGTGTGTTTTTGGCAGGGATGGCCAAACTCCGGCCCTCCAGCTGTGGTGAAACAAATCCCATGAAGCCTCTCTCTCCGGGAGTCATGTCTGTGGCTGTGAGGATCTTGCAAAGCCTCATGGGATTCGTAGTTCCACCACAGCTGGAGGGCCACAGTGGCCATCCCTAGTTTAGGGGTGTGTATCAATTACATTTGGTATGAGACGCTTCTGAGATCAATCAGAATTCACTGACAGCTGCATATGACCTCCATCTGAAGTGGACCTCCTCCTGACCGGTTTCAAATGGATTTTGCATTTCCATAGACTTATATGTAAATACGAAACCCGCAGGCTCTAAAGACAGCTTAAAGCCCAGCTCTGGGGCAAAACATGAACCCCTCCCCCTCCGATTGTCCAAATGAAAAATTGACAGAAGTGTCACATAATGCTCCAATCCCCTCTTTCCTCTTATGTTTACACATGGTGGGGTCCTGCTTTAGGTGTCCTCGTCACTGCCTGCATGACGTGTACACTTCCTATTGGCTGTCCAGCGGTGGAGTATTGTCAGTGTCCGGAAGAGGAGTGACACCAGAGCGGGGGGGACTATCGGTGACCAACAGAATGGACATGCCTTCAAAGGGTCAATCAGCAGTCCCCGCTACCGAAAACATAGCCGGCATAGATGTGTATTTGGGGAACCTTCATCCTATATACCGGATGTGGACATCTGTGCTGCCTGTCACCACCGTTACATCATTCCCCGCCCCCCCCGTCTCCTCTATTAGAACAGGGCATACTGGAACTTGTAGACCCCCAAAAAACTGTTCTCCTCTAATAGACTTGGCAGGGCATACTGGAACTTGTAGTCCCTCACCAGTCTCCTACAATAGGCATAACAGGCCATGCTGGGACTTTTAGTGCCCCACTGATCACCTCCAATTGACTTGACAGGGCATTCTGGGACCTATAGTCCCTTATCAGTCTCCTCTAATTGAATAAGGCATGCTGGAGCTTGTTGTTCTCACCAGTCTTCTCTAATAGACCTGACAGGTCATTCTGGGGCTTATAGTACCTCACCGGCCTCCTCTATTAGACCCGACAGGGCATTCTGGGACTTGTAGTCCCTCACCAGTTTCCTCTAATAGACCTGACAGGTCATTATGGGACTTATGATGCCTCCCCAGTCTCCTCCAATAGACCCGACAGGTCGTTCTGGGACTTGTAATCCCTCACCAGTCTCCTCCAATAGACCTGACAGGTCATTCTGGGCCTTATAGTCCCTCTCCAGTCTCCTCTAATACACCCTACAGGAAATACCGGGGGTGTTGTAGTCCCACATCAGGTGCCTCTGTCTATTAATGTCAACCACCCTCACCAACCCTCGGCTCCCGGTGTCTCCCAGGCGTGACCCCCTCTGATTAATGTATGAACGCAGCCATTCTATATATTTTTACCTGAGATCCTCCCTCCCTCGAACCAGCTCCCGAGCTGCTTCCTTCTCTTTTGTCTCTCAGCGGAATGAAAATGGCGGCTCAGGCTTCTGCGGCCTCGCTGTGGTCCAGCCTTCCCATTGGCCCGGCGTGAGCGGTGTATGCGGATTGGCCGAGCCGCCGGCTGTGTTGCTAAGGGATGGTTGGTTGCTGGGGTAGAATGTGCCAGAGGGGAAAGCGAAGGGGCGGGGGGAGGGGTGATGATGGTGGATTGTTGTTATCAGCTCTGTGTGTATACAGGGACATGGGAAGAGCACCTGTCATTGCACTGCTAGGGGAGGTCATCTCTGTGGAGATTACAATGGTTTGTATAAGGATGATAGTTTGTAAACAGAGGCATTAGAAAAGCAAAGCCATTTATAGGCCGTTTCCACACTTCACACCTTCCTGTGTACGCAATGATGACAAACCTGGGTGCAGTATACAAGCCTGTCCATTCAGGGCGGAAGAATGACTGGTGCTTGAAGGCCCTGTTCACACCTACGTTACCCAAAACGTGTATTGCTAAGCATCCTATTGTTTTCGGGGGTCTGAGATACCTACAGTACAATACTGTGCAAAAGTTTTAGGCAGGTGTGGAAAGAATACTTTCAGAAATATGTATTAGGGATGCACTGATACCGTTTTTTTGGTAGTGCGAGTACCGATATTTTTTTTTTTTTTTAAACGTACGATCTGCCCATCTTGGACAGGCTGATCGTACTTGCGATCATCGCAAGCCCGCCCCGCTGAGGGATGGGCTTCCGATGACTGCAATACCGCACGGGCAGTGTGCGCTTGCGCACACCGGCCCATGCTGCATTTGTCTGCCGAGAACGCCACTAATGCGCTGACAATAGTACGATTTTTTTCAAGCCTGCTTGGGAGACAAAAGACATGCGACCGTACAGTAGAAATGGTTTCACGCCTTCCATACACACTGCCGATTATCGTACGATCGCGGGATTTCCCACAATTATCGTATGATAATCGGCGGGTGTATGGGCACCATTAAACTTGCACACAGTCAGGGGTTTTGTAAGATGAGTGATTAACCAATTATACGGAGCAGGCGCTTATTATCATCAATTTCATATGTAGGGTGAAACACAGTCATTAAAGGAGAACTATGAGGTGAGTGCTTTTCACTCACCTCATAGTTCTAGCCGACCTGTGACAATGAGACTGTCACAGGTCGGCTCAGTAGATCGGGAGGTGAGCGAACACATACCGTCGCTCGCTCACTTCTTGATCCTGTCACAGCTCTCTGCCATGACAGGGGAGGGACTGGATTCCCCTCTCCGCGCTCCGATCCGCCAGCGCTGATTGGCGGAACGGGCGGGTACACGCAGCTGGGCGGATCTCGACATCGATGTTGGGATGCGGCGTCTCAGTATACCGCAAGCTGTAGCTTAGGGTGACGGGAGGACGCTAGTTTGTGTCCTCCCGTTACCCTAAGGAGAACTATGGGGAAAAGCCCTGACCCCATAGTTCTCCTTTAAACAGTGTGGGAGGCTTAAAATTGGGTGAGGAACAAAGAATGCTACTATGGTGAGGTTGTGGCGGACAGTTTCATGTCACAGGTCATACAACTTGGCAAGACTGAGCATTGCATTAAGAGTAGGGATGTCCACTTCTTTAAGACCGAGTACAAGTACTTTCCCTCAGGTACCTGCCGATACCAATTACCGATACTTTTTCTTGAAGGGACATGTGACATTTTTTCTTAAACAATACAAACTAATGATTTTAAGGCAGTGTCTCACCAGAGCTAAATACAGATGTCACCAGAGCAGAATACATGACCCCAGAGCAGAATACATGTCCTCAGAGCAGAATATATGTCCCCAAAGCAGAATACATGTCACCAAAGCAGAATACATGTCCCCAGAACAGAATACATGTCACCAAATAAAAATACATGTCACCAGAGCAGAATACATGTCACCAGAGCAGAATACATATCACCAGGCTGTGTGCCAATCTCATATGTGGATCTATGCAGGGCTCTCCTGATCAGACGGGTGCCGGCCTGAAATGCTATGTGGAGAGCTGAACGGGCATAGGTTCCTGGGCTGTACTGTGCCGTGTGGGGCTGTCCATGGCTGTGCCATTCATAATGTGTGCATTGGCAGCCCATTCATAATATGTGCATTGGCAGCCCTTTCATTGTGTACATTAATGTAACTGAATGGTTTGTACAGTAGAGTGCACATTTACCGTGCATTGTGGTGTGAGTTGTTAAAAAAAAAGATTATGCATTTATTTATTTTTCGTCCATGGCGGTGAGTTGCAGCCCATTTATTACATGTGCATCAGCAACCCATTCCTAATGTGCGCATTTACAGCCCAATTATAATGTGTGCATTGACAGCCTATTCATAATGTGTGCATTGACAGCCTATTCATAATGTGTGCATTGACAGCCTATTCATAATGTGTGCATTGACAGCTCATTTATAATGTGTGCATTGGCACCCTTTTTATAAAACGTGCATTGGCAGCCTATTGATAATGTGATGCATTGGAAGCCCAATTATACTGTGTGTATTGGAAGCCCATTCTTAATGTGATGCATTGGTAGCCCATTCCTCATGTGTGCATTGGCAGCCCATTCCTCATGTGTGCATTGGCAGCCCATTCCTCATGTGTGCATTGGCAGCCCATTCTTAATGTGATGCATTGGCAGCCCATTCATAATGTGTGCATTGGCAACCCACTCAGTAATGCAACAGAACGATTAAGTGTTAATAGTCCCTGCAGTGCACAACATGCGTCAATGCACATTAGGTTGCAGTGCCATTCATCGTCAATGGCACCCTACACAAGTACACATTATCCCAACACACATCTGACGCACACGTGTTGCAGCACGCAACAACAACCTGCTGTGCATTGTGCTGCGCTGTGTGAGGTAAACTGATGCATGTCTGATTTCTGGTCTGTTCTGATGCATTGGCAGCCCATTCGTTTGAATATACTGCCATAACGCAGCACTCTTTAACATAACGCAGCAGAACAGTTCTGAACGGGCCCTAAAAACCACCCCTTCTGCTGATACTCAGCCTTGCCACACTCCCTCACCCCACTTTCCATTGTGGCAATGTGACAGGTTCCCTTGAAAAGCAAAACAAATGGCAAACGCACTCAGTGAGTGAGTGCGTTTGCCATTTGTTTTTCTTGACTTATTTGGTGCAGTGACCCATGGGGGGGTCTCAGCTGCCGTTGTGATGTGTGGGATCCCTTGTGTGTCTCTGTGCCTTTAAGGAGGTTGGGCTTCCTCCTGACAAACCTGCACCCAATTTAATCTTTTGCCCCATGTGCTCCAAGATGGAGACTCTCATAGGTTAGACTTAGGACCGCACTATAAGAGGTGCCTTGGCGAGCTGGTGCTCGGTATGAAGTCGTAGTCACATGTCACGTTCATAATAGCTGACCCGACCGTGATCATACTCCGCAGCTGCCGCAGATTGCAGACGCCTCCTCCTCCAGTCCTCCAGCTCACCACAAATGTCAAGCACCTCATAACAATAAAACCAATTAGTGGCTTATTTATTCTGTCATAAATCCATTATGTTTTATAGCCGGGTGATAACTGGGGATCCCGCATTGTTCTTGTATGAGACTATGAAGATATTACACTGGTGGGTTCCCTGCGTATGAGTCTCGCTCTGCTCACCGCACAGGCCACGTCATATTAAAGTCAAAGGGATTGTCAGCTATTTCAAATGCTGATGAAATCACTTACAATGGACGCTGCTCCTTGATGTCTACAAATTTTAGCTTCCTGCAGAATCAGATGGTCCCCCTGATATCCTCCTTTCCCTTGCAGGGTCCTATGGATCCACCCTTGTGTGTGGTAGTAAGCTGTGTGTGTGTCCACAAAACACAACAGCACAGCAATGCAAGCCTCTCCCCTGCTCTCTGCTTCTCTCTTCTCCAAGCTAGTAGATGAACAGCTGCCAGAGACTGCTCTGTGCCTTGCGATCTTGTACTGGACAGGAAGTTCAAGTAAGACGAGCTGAGAGAGTTGGAGCTGTTTGGAAACATGATGGCTGCAAGTGTTTGAGCAAAAATGTAAGGAAAAACTTTGCTGGGCGATGTATAGGTTTTTGATCTGGATTCATGACTGAAAAAGAGTTTAAAGAAGAACGCCGTGAATTTAAAAGCTTTACCCTTGCAGTGAGACTACCCTGGCACCGCAAGGCAGTGGCGTCACAAAGTAGGTGCGGCCCGCACCCGGGTGACACCATTGGAGGGGTGACACCAAAATGACTGACAGTCATTTTGGTGTCACTGCCTCTAAAAAGTCATGCGCTCGGTCATGGAACGTCCCCTCCTCTCTCTGGACACACGGCGTCCATCACTAAGATGGCCGCCGGCAGGCCTCACTTAGATGACCGCGCCGGAACGCACTAGATCACATTGCGGCTGGCTCACTTTGTTGTGGGGCGGGAGGGGGCGTAGAAGTGTAATAAACTCAATGGTGCCGTAGCCACGCCCTCTGGCCACAATGCGATCGGTTGCACGGGAATGCAAGGCACATCAATGCCTGAGGTCCGGCCCGATTCAGAAAAAATGCTGCGAGCACTATTTTTCTGACCGGACCGAAACAAAGGCATTGATGTGCCATACGTTCCTGTGCGGCCAATCGCATTACGGCCGCACAGGAACTTCAATGCACCGCCAAGCCCCCTCCCGCCCCACAACAAAGGCCAGAATGGGACCGGTGTTCTATTGAAAGCTCCAACTCATCGAAATCTCCAACTAACTAACTGACAGTGGTCAGAAAGACTAGAGCTCTGTACAGTTGCGGTGCGCATGCGCGCATACCGTTTTTAGAATACTCGTGGAGTTTTCCACCTGCTGAATATTGTTAAAATGCAGCTGTACAGAAGCTCCGTCAGTCTTTGCGTTTTGCAGTCTAACGCCGTCTGGTCGAAATCTCCAACTTCCAAGTACCCGGCAGTGAGGTAGTTGGAGATTTGGACGGGTTGAAGCTTTCGATAGAACACCAGAACACACTGTGGCAGGTGTGAACAAGCCCTTATACTTTTTCAATGTTACTAAGCTGCACTCAGGACGCAGAGTCCGGTATGGACACTCTGGCCTCAGTCCTGGCCTCCATTCAGCATATTCACGTACCTATTTACAACAGGTCACAACACCAACATTTGTCATTTGGAGGCACAACAGAATTCTAAAGAGTGGCTACAACACTATGGATCCGGGGACTATGGAGAACACAAAGAGAACAGATATCCGTTATATAGCTCCATATGGCCACATACATAGAGATCTGGAGAGCCTTGGGTGGGAGACTAATAGAAAATGTTAATGGACGAGGACAGAGAGATCCCAGAAACATACATCAAAGTTTTCTACAGCAGCTCAGTGGCTTTCCTGGAAGTCCATGATATTAATCATTCCAATAATCTTGTACCTTGTCACTGAGATGCCGAGTTCTTTCATCTCCTCCCCAGTTTGTGTAAAGAACGAGCTAAATATCCAGCTATTTGGAAAATGACTTCTATATTTTTCTGTCATTACTGGGAAGTGCACAATTCCCCCTGATAAGACCCGAGATTGCAGCTGATTATTATTACAGTGGAGTGCAGTTTACAATATATTTACTGAGGGAGTCCAATCGATCCACAATTACAACTCGGGTGGTAAGATTTATCTCCCGTGTAATGTACAGAACAAAGTGTCTTTTTCACTGCCAACTGAGGCGGTGTATAAAATAAATTCCCAGCGTGTCTCCTGGATGAAAAGGAAATGTTGTAGCTAATGGCTCAGTCTACCCAAAATTGATATCTCGGTTTTTGGTAGATGCTGGAGAGTTAAAAATTGTTTCTTAAAACTCTGAGGGACACGTGGAAAGTTCTTTGCACCTCTCTTAGATTCTTTGTTAAGATTATAGAGAATGCTGGAGCAGAGAAGTGGGAACACTCAAAACTCGAAGGTAGGCGAGATGTTGAGAACAGAGCTAAGAGCTTTGAGCTATGGTCGGTATGGCTGAGTGGGGTGACTCTGGCCAATGGGGTGACTCTGGCCAATGGGGTGACTCTGGTCAACAGACTCTACCTTTACTATATGGATAAAAGTATGTGGACACTTGACCACTATAGCTTTAAACCTGTTGCCCTCCATAGCCATAGACATTAATATAGAGATGCCCTCCCATCCCATAGCCATAGACATTAATATAGAGTTGCCCTCCCATCCCATAGCCATAGACATTAATATAGAGTTGCCCTCCCATTCCATAGCCATAGACACTAATATAGAGTTGCCCTCCCATTCCATAGCCATAGACATTAAAGGAGAACTATGAGGTGAGTGATTTTCACTCAATCTCATAGTTCGAGCCGCCGTGTGACAATGAAACTGTCACAAGTCGGCTCAATAGGTCGGAAAGTGAGCGTCGTTCGCTCACTTCTTGATCATGTCCCTGCAGAGAGCCGAGGCTGTCACTCACGGCTCCCTGCAGGGATTCCCCCCTCCCCTGACCGATCCCCCCCTCCCCTGTCCGATCACCCAGCGCTGACTGGCGGAACGGACGGGGGAGGGGGCGGGTACAGCTGCCTCTAGATAGGCAGAGCCAGCTGTCAATCACGCAGCTGGGTGGATCTCGACAGTACTGTCAGGATCCGTCCCGGCTGCGGCGGTCTCAGTATACCGCAAGCTGTAGCTCGCGGTATACTCAGCTTTTGGTCACGGGAGGATGCTAGTTTGTGTCCTCCCGTGACCCTTAGGAGAACTATGGGGAAAAACACTTACCCCATAGTTCTCCTTTAATATTAATATAGAATTGCCCTCCCATTCCATAGCCATATACAGTATATTAATGTAGAGTAGCCCTCCCATTCCATAGCCATAGACATTAATATAGAGTTGCCCTCCCATTCCATAGCCATAGACATTAATATAGAGTTGCCCTCCCATTCCATAGCCATAGACATTAATATAGAGTTGCCCTCCCATTCTATAACTATACAAATTAATATAGAGTTGCCCTCCCATTCCATAACCATATACATTAATATGGAGTTGCCCCCACCACCAACACCTATGTAGCCATACCAGCCTCCATTCTTCTGTGAAAGCTCTCCAAAAGATTTTAAAGTGGGAATTTGTGGGAAAACTCATCTTAACATTTGTGACATCACGTAACGATAATGGAAAATCTGGTTGTAATCAGCCTTCCAATCCATCCCAAAAGGTGATCAGTAGGGTTGAGGTCAGGTCTCTGTGGATTCCACCTAAGTACCCTCCACACCAAACTCATCAAACCATGTGTTAATGGGGCTGGCTTTGTGAAGGGCCTTCACCAAACTGCTGCCTCAAGCATAGCTATTTCTAAATTAAATATTTATGAAGTCACCGGCAACAAGTATGCCATAAGGTAAGTGAGACAAGTATGCCATAAGGTATCAGAGCTACTTATTATGGGTCAGTGACTCAGATATATGCACAATATCAAAGCCATTGGATTAGGTCACCTGTGTCAGCCTAAATTTTTTCTCAGTACAGGTTTTCAGTTCACTATCAGCATTGGTCTGACACTAATGAGTAAATCCAGACTGATTGGTTCCCTTTCATATGATCTCAATGACATGCAGTAAGGAAGATCACATGGTTTTATTACGAAGCAAACCTTGGCGCCTTAGCTTTCATTGTGCCTGGAACAGGCAGACGCAAATAGACAGATGCAACACTTACATGGAAATACAGGTATACAATTGCAGTGATACATTATTACATATATTAGTGTAAGGACCTTAAATGATGTCTCTTGATCTGATCATTTTCTTCTTTAGTGTAGTTTTCAGATGTCCCTCCAGCGCTGATGCTGGTCTCCGATCCAACGCTGACTCCTCTGTGCTAGCTGGCACTTCCTGTGCCACTGAGTCTGTGCGGGTGCACGCTGCTCCATAAAATTACCTTGTGTCTCTCCTCGTTTCTCGGCCGAAGGTCTGAACTACGCCTGCAAGATCCTTTGCGGCCGCCCGAGACTCGTCAGATGTTCGGAAAGGGAGCGCGCGGCCACAACACAGGTAAGTTTTAACCCCTTAAAAAAACGTTTTTAATGTTTTTGCATATATCTACTGCTTGCTAGCCGTAGATACAGTACATGCAAAAAAACGCTGAGGGTTTAATAATCCTTAAGCCCTCATTCACACTGTAATCGGCCTGCACGCACAGCTTTGTGTTGTGTGCACGGCCGTATCGGGCAGCTCCCAGGAAGGACAGGTGATTAGTGCGGAGCCCCTGTCTTTTTCTATGGGACTACACGGCCGTACGCCCTCCCTACGCTCACCTCAAGTGCAGGTCCGTAGGGGTGCGTGTTTCCTGGCTCGGACTCAGACAGGATCAATCCTGTCAGCGTACGAGTATGCTCACCCGCACGGACGTGCAGGGCAGGTGAGCGTATGGGGGCGTATGGCCGCATAGTCCCATAGAGAAGGATGGGGACTGCGTACTAATAACAAGCAGCACCTGTCCTTCCCGGAAGCTGCTACGGCTCTGCACACAGCACGGAGCTGTACGTGCCGGCCGATTATAGGGTGAATGAAGGCTTAAGTTAACTGGTGCTGTTAAGTTCAGTCTGGGCAACTAGGCTTCAATGATCGCCGGTCAGGGTTAATCAACTAGTGTTACCCTGCATGAAATGGCTCGTGACCTTTTCTGAACACATATGATGATCACTGGATGTTTTGTGTTTAGGGGGTAGCTTTAGTTGTATTTTTGCAACAATGATGACTTAAAGGATAATTAAAGCCTCCATTTTTTTTGCATATATCTACTGCTAGCAAGCAGTAGATATATGCAAAAAGTTTAAAAAACTTTTGTAAAAAAAAAAAGGGTTAAAGGAGAACTATGAGGTGAGTGCTTTTCACTCAACTCATAGTTCTAGCCGACCTGTGACAATGAGACTGTCACAGGTCGGCTCAGTAGATCGGGAGGTGAGCGAACACATGCCGGCGTTCGCTCACCTCTCGATCCTGTCACGGCTCTCTGCCGTGACAGGGGAGGGGATGGATTCCCCCCTCCCCGCTCCGATCCGCCAGCGCTGACTGGCGGAACGGACGGGTGAGGGGGCGGGTACAGCTGGCTCTGCCTCTAGATAGGCAGAGCCAGCTGTCACTCATGCAGCTGGGAGGATCTCGACATCAATGTCGGGATCCGCTCTGGCTGCGGCGTCTCAGTATACCGCGAGCTGTAGCTCACGGTATACTGAGCTTATGGTGACGGGAGGACGCTAGTTTGTGTCCTCCCGTTACCCTAAGGAGAACTATGGGGAAAAGCCCTGACCCCACAGTTCTCCTTTAATACTAGCCTGTGTCTTCCCCGCGCGCTCCCGTCGAAAAAATTTGAACATTCTCGGGCGGCTGCAAAGCATCTTGGGGCGGGCGCATGCGCAGTTCACATTTCGGCCGGGAGACGAGGAGAGACACAAGGTAAGTCTATGGATGCGTGCACCCGCATGCAGACACCGCGGGACAGGAAGTACCAGCAAGCTCAGAGGAGTCAGCGCTGGATCGGAGAGCTGCCGTATCGCTGGAGTGACAGATGAAAAGGACAAGAAAAGAGAAGAAGATCGGATTAAGAAACATAATTTAAGGTAAGTGCTTACACTAACATTGGGGGGAGGGAAAAACATTTTTGACTTTAATGTCACTTTAAGTAGGTGACCCCGATGCAATTATAGATGATACAGTGCTCACATTGGCTGTTTTCCCAGTGAGAGTCGGATGCTTACGTAGGTGATGACTGGTAGGTATAAATAAGAATATGTTTTTTATGAAATCCAATCTCAATAAGAGTCTCTGTAAAAGTCCTGCTCATTTTCTACATACATTTGCATGTCAATTATTTTCAGATACCTGGGTTTGCTAAAGCTTTTTATGTAAATTGAGCAGGTCTGTGCCTCCTGGCACCTTGACAGACTTTGCTTCTCTGCCACCCTATGTAGCTTAGCAAGCTGCAAAAGGCATCAGACAAGCCTGGGTTTGGTGAGATCTGGCATCATCAATGGTATGAATCACATTGCATGTAATAAATATGCTAATATGCCTTTCAGCTACCAGAGCTGTAAAATAGGAATTCATTGGCCCTGATTCATTAAGCTGCACTGGCCTGTTAAATAGCACTTGAGGCATGCTAAAATGAGATACAATAATACTGAGTGTTAGGCCACTTTAGCATGCCTCACACTTAAAAACCCTGTATTGGTCCCCCCTTCTAACTGGTAGATCCCCCACAAAAGACCTCAGATGCACCATGGACGCACTCTCTACTGCTAATATGCTATGCATCTGTGTTACAGTGTACAGGCACAAATACAGGTTTTGTTTTTGCAGCACAGGTGCCCGGATGAAAACCAGATGTAAGCACTACCCATCATGATTGTGGGCTGGGGAGAGGGTCTGTGCTTTATCTATGGTCTGTGTGGGCGTACTAGATGGAAGGGGATAGGGTAGTGATAAGCAACCTAAGGCATGCATGCCAGGGTAGACACGCAATGTCATTTTCAATGGCACCCAGTAGACTGGCCTCCGGTGGGACCCTACTCTCTACAAATAGAGCACTGCTACCAGAGGCTGCAATTGTCAGCTCACTAGGCTGTCAATTACAAAGCCTATTTATCTATTACTGGGATTTTTATAGAGCTGACAATTTACACAGTGCTTTATATAGTTGCATATTCACATCAGTCCCTGCCCTCCAAGAGCTTACAATCTTAGCCTGTTGATCTACACCCATGGCCCCCCCCAACTCTATGATGTTTCACAAAGGCCCACCTGACATCACTGATGTTTAGGTACCAGCCCTCCTCCCAGCACCAGAGTTCTGAGATGTGAAGGTGAAGAAATTGGGGCTGATCTGAGGTCTGAACGTGCAGGAACTGGGGCTAATCTGAGGTTTGAAGTTCTAGGACCTGTGGCTGATCTGGGGTCTAAAAGGAAGAGAAGGAAATGGGGCTGATCTGAGGTCTGTAGGTGCAGGAATTGAGGCTGGTCTGAGGTCTGAAGGTACAAATATTGGGGCTGACCTGAGGTCAGAAGGTATAAATATTGGGGCTGACCTGATGTCTGAAGGTGCAGGAATTGGGGCTGATCGAAGGTCTGAAAGTGCAGAAACTGGGGCGGAGCTGCTGTGTGAAGGAATTGGGGCTGATCTGAGGTCTGAAGGTACAGGAAAGGGGGCTGATCTGAGGTATGAAGGTGGGTGCAGGAATTGGAGCTGATCTGAGGTTAGATGGTACAGGAATTGGGGCTGATCTGAGGTCTGAAGGTACAGGAATTGGGGCTTATCTGAGGTCTGAAGGTACAGGAATTGGGGCTGATCTGAGGTCTGAAGGTACAGCAATTGGGGCTGATCTGAGGTCTGAAGGTACAGGAATTGGGGCTGATCTGAGGTCTGGAGGTACAAGAATTGGGGCTGATCTGAGGTCTGGAGGTACAAGAATTGGGGCTGATCTGAGGTCTGAAGGTGCAGGAATTGGGGCTGATCTGAGGTTTATGGAATACTATTGTTCAATGGCACACCACCGTCTAATGCTTGTAAATTGACACAGTGTAGGTTGCTGACTCCTGGGGTAGGGGATCCAAGCCACAAAATTCAAGTATTTATAAGTTATTTTTATAAGGCAATGGTGCCTATTGCTCCATTTTAGCTAGTTTTTATTGGCTGATTCACTATGTGGTTTTTTTATGCAAAGGATCTGTTTATGTGTCTTTCCCAAAATAACATTTTATTTGTTCTTTTTAAGTACTATAGGAACATCTGGAGCAGATAATATTTTGTGGCACATAAACAGTTTTTACCACTAATCCCTGTATAATGACATTCTTTATGTAATAATCACACTCTAGTGTCATGGATTGCACAAGTTCTGTCAGTCCGGTTTCTGTTTGTTGTGTTCCCGATGATTAAATAATAGATATAATGAATATATCCCGGGGCACCCAATGAATGAAGCAATTCAAGGTCATATTAGTGACGCGAAGTGGTGTAGCAATCAAAACAAAGTTTTAATGGGATTGCCCTAGTTCCAAAACAGAGAGAGAGAGAAGAAAAATGTAGCCAACAATTGGACAAGACGATGTTATGCACGAAGGATAATCATTACAATTGTAATATTGCACCTCCTGAATGTTCAGTTTCACTGCTTGTATATCTATTAATGATTGAGATACGATTTGAAAACAATGACTGATACATTGTCATAAAGTTATTATAACCTAGCCAACCGCTCAGTGTCTGCAACCTCCCCTCTGCCAATCCCTGCACTGGCTTCCAATAGCGCAAAGGATAAAATTCAGAACATTAAAAACCACTTACAAAGCCTTCCACAACTCTGCCCCTGGCTATATCTCAAACCTTGTCTGAAAGTATCACCCTAACCGTCCCCTCCACTCTTTCAAAGACTTCCTGCTTTCCAGCTCCCTCGTCAACTCCTCCCATGCTCGCCTCCAGGACTTTACTAGAGTCTCTCTCATCCTCTGGAACTCTTTACCCCAACCTGTCCGACTATCTCCCACTCTGACTGCCTTTTTCGCAATCCCTTAAGACTCATCTCTTCAGGGAAGCCTATCCCACCTCAACCTAACCACTGAACTATCACGTTCTCAAACAATTCATCCCTACAAGGCTACCTCCTCGTGTATCACTTGCCCCTCCCTTTTAGATTGTAAGCCCTCAGGGGCAGGGCCCTCCTTACCATCTTGTCTTGAACTGTATTGTAATTGTAATGTCTTCCCTATATTGTAAAGCGCTGAGCTAACTGTTGGCGCTATATAAATCCTGTATAATAATAATCATCATAATTGTGAAATCTAAGTGATTCTTTTTTTTTGCCGTCTAGTCCTATAGGCCAACAGTAACTTCTAATTGGCCAGAAGGAAATATAAAGCTTTGGGAAGGTTTGCAACAATTGGCCAACTAATACAAAGACAAAAAAAAACCATAGTGTAAAGTTCCATCATTTTCAATTACAATAGAATAGATATACATTTTGACCATATAACTGATTTTCTAGTGTTTTCCCTTTTTTTGCTTTTCTCTAGAATAGTAATCCGTACTTGTCCAATTTTGGTGGTAAATACATTTCCAACTAAGGTGTTTTTTTTTTTTTATATCTGGGTACCAAGGAATCACATTTATAGACCTAAATGTAAGAGTAAATATCCTCTAAGAAGGAAGATGTCCTGTAACTAGGAATGAGCTCTGGTGCAGACCAGACTCGGTCCATGTCGGAGCTCCATCGAACTTTTCCACCCAATCAGCTGCGGGTCGGGCATTCCCTGTCTGCAGCTGCATGGAAAAAGAGGGGCGGGATACTTTTGCTGATGTCATTGACCTTGATTGATGTCATGTCCACATATTATCTAAATGTCATTCACCAAATATAGGCATGTAGCCATACAAGGTTAATGACAGCCATACATCCTGCCCCTTTGCTTACATCAAGATTGGGCAGCACGGAAGGAGCTTGCTTTTGGGTTTAGAGGAGCTCAGGTTCAGACCGGGTTAGGTTCTTTGGTAAAATAATGTATTTTGGTAAAATACATTGAAGTCAATTGGTAAAGGCAAATTAAAGTGTTTTTGGTAATTTTGCATCTGCACTGTGGGAATTACAAGAAAATATCTTTGCAATGCCACCCCCAAGCACTGGGTTTAAAGCTGGTAAGTCTAGAGGTGGAGGAATAAGCTGTAATAATTAGCTTATTCCGCACTCCAGCGGTCTTCCTCCATGCTGTGCAACCTGTCCACTGGAGCCGAGGTACTCCAGCCATCACCACCCGATAGTCCTGCATTGAACGTCAGTATGGTGAGGGCCCACCAAAACGTGGAGCATTGGAGAGAAGAGGAGAGTGCCGGAAATCTGCAGGAGTAAGGATTGAGGTAAGTATTACAGCTTATTCCTTGACCCCTAGACTTACCATGCATTTAACCCTCACAGTATGGGGGGAAGGTGGGGGCCCACCACAATGGTATTGTATGGTATGGAGTTCTGCTGTAGTGGGCTTTCCATGCTGAGCGATGCTTATTTACCTATCCTCAACCTTTTCTTATGCCAATAAACAGTCCCTCGTCATCCATATTATTTTATGATTGGTTTTTTTTTTTTCAGGAAAAGATAGCCAAAAAAGAAAGCAAAATAACAAAAGCAAACAAAAACAATTACATAAAAAAGGAAAAAGATACAAATCCAAAGAACATTAAATATATTCCACTAAACTACTCTAAACTACTCTATATCTACCCCTACACACACAAAACATTTTTTTAAAGTAAATTCCCCCTTTGGAGCTCAGCATGTGAAACTGACAAAATTTGGGTACTTTTGCGAAATCGCTTTGCTCCTCTCTAACCACAATCTTATGGTAAAGCCATTTTAACATGTAGGAGGGCGATTATTAAAAAAAAAAAAAAAATGGTTAGAAGTGGAGATAAATGTATCATCTCTTTAAATGTCTCTCTAACCTTTATGTGCTTTATGCTATACAGTGGTACCTCAGTTCACGAACTTAATTCGTTCCACAATTCTGGTTGCGAATCGAATTGGTCGCGAATCAAATTTCCCCATAAGGTTCAATGTAAATGAGGTTAATCCATTCTGAACCATGTGTAAATTTTTTCTTGTCACCTTCATTACCGCTCTGCACTTTCTTTTTACCACCATGCTTGCTCTGCACTTTCTGGTTACCTTCATTAACGGTCTGCGCGTTCTTGTCACCTTCATTACCGCTCTGCACTTTCTTTTTACCACCATGCTTGCTCTGCACTTTCTGGTTACCTTCATTACCGGTCTGCACATTCTTATCACCTTCATTACCGCTCTGCACTTTCTTTTTACCACCATGCTTGCTCTGCACTTTCTGGTTACCTTCATTACCGGTCTGCACATTCTTATCACCTTCATTACCGCTCTGCACTTTCTGTTTACCACCATGCTTGCTCTGCACTTTCTTTGGAGCCATGCTGGATTGAATAATACTGTACAGTACTGTATGTGCTAAAAAGCACACAAAAAAGCATCACAGCAAGTGTGCACAGGTCTGTCTGCGACCGCAATCTCGGCTAGAGGAAGCCACGACCATGTGTCAGAGCGTGGAAGATGGCCACGGTCGTGTTCGTCACCCGATTTGGAGTTCACGAACGGAGGCAAAATTCTGCAGAACATCCTGTTTCGCAAACTGAATTGTTCGCGAACAGAAGCGTTCGTGAACCGAGGTAAGTTAAGTATGTGAATTGAGTGTCTGTAGACTCCTAATATAATAAATTCTGCATAATAGCTTGACTCAGCAAACCTAATTTGGCAGGACAGATGGGTTTTATCTTAATGATTTTGTTTTTCTTTCTGAAGGGTAACCTTTCACCTAATTTCTTAAAAGGAAAAGTATGCATGCATTTCCAGAGTAAAGCTGGCCGTAAACTGGTCCCAGGAGCTGGACGAGTAAAAAGATTTTATCAAGCGACAGCCGAACAATGATTGCAGCCAGTGAGCACACCTGTCCCTTTCAGAACAGTGACTGCAGCTGATTGGAGACTTTTCGGAACCACCTCCTGAAAAACTTTTGATAATGTGGTAGGGTTTCTGGGCTATTCCGGGCTATTTCAACCCAAAATTCAAGTGATGTATGACACGTTTTAGCTTAGATATAAATTAGCCTTACACGGCCAATCAGGAAGCCGGGCAGCGTCTAATGACTCACTGCCCGGCTTCCTGATACCGGAAGCTCAAGTATCGGGCCAGGCATTGGAGCATTTGGGCGAATATTCGGCACCGGCACCAATACCGATACTAGTATCGGTATCGGTGCATCCCTAGTTACAGGAAGCTTATATAAGGGCTGGTGCAGACCTGGGCGACCCGGGGCCGCGCGATTGTGTGCAGTTGCAAACAGCGGTTGCTGCGTGGCACAATTGATTTCAATGGGGTTACATCCACGCGGAAATCGCTGACAAAGGGTACATGTACACCCAATGCACGGCGGTTTTAGCCACGATCATGTTCGATTGCACGGGCGGAATCGCGGCAGGCAAATAATCGCACTGCCAGCGTGATCAGCGGTGGCCGGGTGATACCGTGACCGTGCGGTTTCGTGCACGATTGTCGCGCGGTCACGGATCGCCATAGTGTGAAGCTGGCCTAAAGACACTTCATGTACATATACTAGCTGTGTATAAAAATATATTACATTTTTTTTCTTTTGGTTTACATGATGAATTTTCCATGTGGATGGAGCTCAGCTTTACACGCACACTGTTTACTTTTGGCTTAAGTGTACTCTTACATCATGTCATTGATGAAAAACCCAGAATTTTAGTTTTGGGTGCAGCTGGCCCATAATTCTTGAATAATACAAAAATGGTCCGACGTCCCTGGACAAGTTGTTATTAGAGCATTTGAAGAATAGCTCAGTGTTGTTCATGCTTGTTGGTCGCGTGAACAGAAACCCGAGGTATCTGTCCATTACCGTGTACTTGTTCCTGCGGAACCGGTTTCCTCTGCGTCCATGTTTACGAACACGCTGAAGACAATATTTACCCAGACGTTTGTTGAATACATTTCCCTAGGCTGGATTTACATGGAAGGTGCCTCGGGGGCATAAACCTGCATCACGGGAGCACATGACCGGGATCAATGAGGCATGTTAATGCACCGATTCACTGAGAACATTTACTACAGTGGGCGGACAGATCCTGTTTGTCAAAGGCTCTTGTGAGATTGATATGCAAGTCATATTTGTAAAGCAAATCATTGAAATCTTTGAAGATTATATTATAATTATATTATACAGCTTTAGCATGTTATTGTCATTTCTAAAGTTATTGTTAGAATTTTTTTAATCTGCAGCTTTCATTAACGTAGTGGTGATCCTGTCATGAAGATCCTTGTCCGGACTCTTCCTGTTACAGGGTGACAATGTCTTCCTACTGTTTTCCTGTGTTGTCACCCTGTCACATGGGCTTCTGTTGGAGACTACAACTGGACGTAGTGGTACATATGTCACGGGAATGTTCCAAGGTTGTCACCATCAGGAAACCCACCCTGAGAAATGCCATAAGAGCATGAGGGATCATAAACGATAATGAGATTATGCAAATTAGATATGAGGTAATACTTAAAATAACAATCAATAACATCAATAATTAATATTAATAATAATAAATAACATCAATAATTAATCAATAACAAATAGTGTAATTATCTGGGTTGATAGAGACCTGCCTTTAAAATTTGTTTTGAAAGTCTTATTCCTCCTACTTTGGGTCCAGAGCTCTACCAACACATCATTCGTTGGGCAACAAAGGAAAGACATGTTCACTTTTCCAGATTCCCAGTTTGTGATACATTCCCTGTATGGCCAAAGGTAACCCCAATCTAATCCAAAACCATGGGAATTGATATGGAGTTGCCCCTCACTTTGAGGCTATGACAGCCTCCACTCCTTTGTGAAGGCGTTCTGCAAGATTTTGGAGTGTGTCTGTGGGAATTTGTGGCCATTCAGCCAAAAGAGCATTTGTGAGCTGAGGTATTGATGTTGGATGAGAAGACCTGACTCACAATCGGCTTTCCAACTCATCCCAAAGGTGTTTAGTGGGGTTGAGGTCGAGGATCTGTACAGGAAACTTGAGTTCCTCCGAACTACACTCATCAAAAATGTCTTCATGGAGCTGGCTTCGTAGACAGGGGAACAGTGGTCCTGGAACAGAAAAAGGGCCTTTACCCAACTGTTACCAGAAGGCTGGAAGTGTATAATTGTAATATTAACAGTGCCCTTCACTGGAATCACATGAAGTCAATCATTTTAGGTGTTCAGTAGGGTTGAGGTCAGGGCTCTGTGGAGACCATTCAAGTTCCTCTATACAAAACTCATCAAACCATGTCTTCATGGAGTTGGCTTTGTACACAAGGGGCAGTGATGCTGGAACAGAAAAAGGACTTTCACCAAACTGTGGCCACAATGTTGGAAGTTCACAATTGTCTAAAATGTCTTTGTATGCTGTAGCATTACCAGAACCCTTTACTGGGAACACTTGAACGCAATCATTAGAAGGGAAGTCCATATACTTTGGGCCACATGGAAGCTGTAATGGTCAGGTGTCCACAAACCATTACCTATATAATATCTTTGAAGTCCGTCCACGGCAGTACTGTCTTCTATAGATGCTGAGTCACTCATAATGTGAATAGGATATATAGGTATGGGAGGGCGGCCTGCAGTTTAAAAGGAGTGGGTTCAACCCATGCATTTGACATATCTACCCAAAACACGTATCCACAAACCATTGCCTATATGGTGTAACATCGTAGGGGTACATCAATGTTAGTTCTGTCTTCTGTGGATGTCGAGTCATGCATAATGTGAATAGAAATATGTAGCAGGGGGCTACAGCTTAAGAGGCAAGGGCTCAACCCCTGAGTTTGACGTGTCTACTCTAAAAACTTGTCCACAAACCATTGCTTATATATTTTAATATTGTGAAGACACGTCCATTTCAGTTCTGTCTTCTGTGGATCCCGAGACGCGCATAATGTGAATGGAAATATGTAGGAGGGGGGCTGCAGTTTGAAAGGAGGGGACTCAGCTCTTCAGTTTGACATGTCTGACCTAAACACGCGTCCGCAAACCTTTGCCTATAGTGTAACATTGTGGAGACATACTCATGTCAGTTCTGTCTTCTCTAGGTGCCAAGTCATGCATAATGTAAATACGAATATGTAGCAGGGGCGCTGCAGTTTGAAAGGAGGGGACTCAGCTCTTCAGTTTGACATATCTGCCCTAAACACGTGTCTGCAAACTATTGCCTATATAGTGTAACATTGTGGAGACATATCCATGTCAGTTCTGTCTTCTACATATGCCAAGTCATGCATAATGTAAATAAGAATATGTAGCAGGGGGGCTGCAGTTTGAATGGAGGGAGCTCAACCCGTGAGTTTGACATGTCTACTCTAAGCACATGTCCACAAACCATTGCCTATATAGTGTAACATTGTGGAGGTCTGTCCATGTCAGTTGTCTTCTATACAGTGTCACATTGTGGAGACATATCCATGTCAGTTGTCTTCTATACAGTGCCACATTGTGGAGACATATCCATGTCAGTTGTCTTCTATACAGTGCCACATTGTGGAGACATATCCATATCAGTTGTCTTCTATACAGTGCCACATTGTGGAGACATATCCATGTCAGTTGTCTTCTATAAAGTGTTACATTGTGGAGACATATCCATGTCAGTTGTCTTCTATACAGTGCCACATTGTGGAGACATATCCATATCAGTTGTCTTCTATACAGTGCCACATTGTGGAGACATATCCATGTCAGTTGTCTTCTATAAAGTGTTACATTGTGGAGACATATCCATGTCAGTTCTGTCTTGTGTGGATGCCAAGTCATGCCAAATGTGAATCGGAATATTTAGTAAGGGGCTGGAGTTTGAAAGGAGGGGACTCAACTCTTCAGTTTGACATATCTGCCCTAAACATGCGTCTGCAAACCTTTGCCTATACAGTGTAACATTGTGGAGACATATCCATGTCAGTTCTGTCTTCTATACAGTGTCACATTGTGGAGACATATCCATGTCAGTTCTGTCTTCTATACAGTGCAACATCGTGGCCACACGTCCATGTCAGTTGTCTTCTATACAGTGTAACATTGTGGAGGTGCCTTCATGTCAGTTCTGTCTTGTGTGGATGCCAGTCCATGCATAATGTGAAAAGGAATATGTAGTGGGGGGCTGCAGTTTGAGTGGAAGGGGCTCAATCATTTAATTTGACATGTTTACTCTAAGCGCATGTCCACAAACCATTGCCTATACATTGTAACATTGTGAAAGGGGGTTCAACCCGTACGTTTGTCATGTCAACCCTATAACCTTCCTGAACATGTTGAGGTTCCTCAGTATTACGAATGTGGAATCAGCTTGTAGATGTTTTTCTCTGGCAGATCAATTGAAATCTAAAACCATAAAACAATCTACGGAGAATCTGGAATGTAGAAAGTGGTGGAATTTCATTTTGTAGACTTTGGATTTCTGTTGAGCATTTCACAACCAGTTATGAACAGGAACAGAACGAGAGCGGACTGGCATTTTCCTGCCTATCAAAGCCTCATTGTGCGCTCTCAGATAAACATGCCAATTATACAAAGTTCCCAACTGTCCCCAATTTCCAGGGACCGGCCAAGGAACAAAGTGTTTCAGTGAAATGATTTTATGACGGTGCGTTCCACGTCCAATGATAACAGAGACGTATTCGAGGATCAATCTTTTATTATTATGGCTATCCGATGACAGCTGAATGATGATCATATGTATACATGGACCTGGGGATGCACCGATAACGATTTTTCGGTATCAAGTAGTACGAATACTGATAGTTATCTTTCAGTACTTGCCGATACCGGTACTTCCGCTACCATGGAGCCGGCTTCCCAACCATTCAGCATTGAGCCGGCTGAGCACTCGTGCCAATACTTGTATCGGTGCATCCATATACGGAACTCTCTGTAACTCTGTTGACTTTATTCTTTAAACTTTAATAAAAATGTATCGATAGTTAAATTATTTTAGGATGGTGCCACATGGGTTAAAGATCCAGGTTTTGGGTTAAATCCGAAGGCTTTGCCATGTTATAGGAAAAGTATAGTGTCCTATCAGGGAGCAGAGATTGACGTTTTTAATGAGACTTTAACATTGTTACATTTTTGTTTTTCTATATTTGTTTTATTGTATTAAAAAGCAGAGATTTGCAGATTGGTCACTAGAGATCAGAGGCGTCCCGAGGCGGGATGACGCCCTGCAGTGACGTCATCGCGCATGCGTGTGATGACGTCACGTGCGGCACCGCTGTTACCTGCTGGTGATGGACGCTGGCAGAGAGAGGAGGGGACGTCACCCGGCGGGATAAGATATGGTAAGGTGACTGGTCTTGGCTCCGCCCCCTCCTGTAATAAAGACCAGCCACTGCTGCTCTCTCTCCTTGTGGCGGGGGACTGGTCTTGTCTCCGCCCCCTCCTGTAATAAAGACCACTCACTGCTGCTCTCCCTCCTTGTGCAGGGTGACTGGTCTTATCTCCTCCCCCTCCTGTAATAAAGATACCTTGTGCAGGGTGACTGGTCTTTGTCTCCGCCCCCTCCTGTAATAAAGACCGCTCACTGCTGCTCTCTCTCCTTGTGCAGGGTGACTGGTCTTGTCTCCGCCCCCTCCTGTAATAAAGACTGGTCACTGCTGTTTTATCTCCTTGTGCAGGGTGACTGGTCTGGTCTCCACCCCCTCCTGTAGTTTTATGCCCGGAGTTCAGCTTTGCGGACCTTGGCATCAGCTGCTTTATGAACGTGACGTTTTATTATCTCACCCGCGGTGACTGAAGATCTGTCCGGAGGCAGCAAAGCTATTAATAAGCAGATGAGGAAACACGACGAGCAGGTTGGTTTTTATCTACCATCAATATTCTGTGTTTACGTCTATAATTAGTATTTACATAACAATAGGGGGTTATATTTATAAAGCAGCTAATCTGACATTTACCAAACATTCACTGCAGGTGAACCTTCCTGGTTCATGTGGTTTAAATGACAGTGATTGGTTCACCACCGGTGAATGTTTGGTCACAGTCACTGCTGTATAATTATGTCCTCATGTCAGCTGGAGGTCATGTTCCACTTTAGTTTAAAGGTTCCATGTGAAAGTTGTGCTTTTTCTCTGTGACCGAGTATCGGATATAGTCCATCATGCTGAGTACATCTCATTCACAGAGGTCACATGACTCCTCCTGACAAGGCCTTCATCTGGTTTTCTGTCCAGAAGGACAGTACCATCTTTGTTCATAAATCATACAGGGTCACCATGTACTTCCTGGACTGAGATGCTGGCTCACAGATGATACAATCATGTATATCCTGGTGTCTGTACAGTTCTTGGCTGTGTTCACAAATGCCTGACACAGATCAGCTCCCTGCTGCAGCCTCTCACCTTGTGACTTGCTACAAAGTTACAAATGCTTTCTTTTCTCTGCAGCAGACTGATCACTGGGGGGAGGGGAGACTGAGGAAATGTTTCCTCCTGCATGCAGCAGACTGATCACTGGCAGAAAGGAATCTGAGGAAATGTTTCCTCCTGCATGCAGCAGACTAATCACTGGCAGAAAGGAATCTGAGGAAATGCTTCCTCCTGCCTGCAGCAGACTGATGACATCATCTCAGCCCAGACTTCGGCACTTGATTGGAGCTTTAATGATAAATGACGGAACTTTTTAAAACAATGATAAATTGTTGCATATTGTGACATATCAGGAATGTATTCGTGCAGACCCGTGAAGTTATTTAAAAGGGGTACCTTCAGGGGCCTGAGGCGACAATGGGGTACTTTCAGGAGCCTGAGGGGGCAAGGGGGTACTTTCACAGGCCAGAGGGGAAGGGGGGTACTTCCAGGGGCCTCAGGGGGCAAGGGGGTACTTTCACAGGCCAGAGGGGAAGGGGGGTACTTCCAGGGGCCTCAGGGGGCAAGGGGGTACTTTCACAGGCCAGAGGGGAAGGGGGGTACTTCCAGGGGCCTCAGGGGGCAAGGGGGTACTTTCACAGGCCAGAGGGGAAGGGGGGTACTTCCAGGGGCCTCAGGGGGCAAGGGGGTACTTTCACAGGCCAGAGGGGAAGGGGGGTACTTCCAGGGGCCTCAGGGGGCAAGGGGGTACTTTCACAGGCCAGAGGGGAAGGGGGGTACTTCCAGGGGCCTCAGGGGGCAAGGGGGTACTTTCACAGGCCAGAGGGGAAGGGGGGTACTTCCAGGGGCCTCAGGGGGCAAGGGGGTACTTTCACAGGCCAGAGGGGAAGGGGGGTACTTCCAGGGGCCTCAGGGGGCAAGGGGGTACTTTCAGGGGCCTGAGGCGACAATGGGGTACTTTCAGGGGCCTGGGGGGGACAAGGGGGTACATTAGGGACCCCTTTGTCCCCTCAGGCCCTATAGCAGCTGTATTCACTGCTTTGGGTATTGTTGCGCCTCTGATTACAACCCACATTTACATTTTACCCGAGTTGACTTTTTCTATCCCTCTGTGACTTCTGTTTAACCTTTTGTCTGTTATTCTTGAAGTTGAACACAAAGTGCCCGCGCGTCTTTCATACCCAGCTGTACAATTCATCATAGAGTCTGTCTACTTTATTACTTTATTTTTTTTTGGGGGGGGTCTAGCTGCAGGATGTGAATTTGTTTGCTTTTCCCGATTCAGAGAACATTTCACAATAAATAACATTTGGAAATTGTCTCAGAATTAGCGAGGAGTACAGATGGTTGATTGAACTGTTTCTAGCGGTGTCTTCATATGATTCATTCCCAGAAGTTTTCCTCTTTATCAGACACAACTGTGAAGGGCGGCGGTGGTCTGTGCGCTCTATATGAGAACTGGTGAGGGCTTGCAGGGCTGGGAAGGAGGGCATGGCCATCGGTGACAGACGTAAATAGTAATACCATCAGCCTGGGATATGCTCGTAGAGGCTAATTCCACCTTCATTATCATATTTCATGGTATATCCATTTTAAGAGTGGAACATGGAACATGGTCACATTACCCAACACCCCTATCCCCCCCCTTCACAGTGCCTCCCCCTCCACTTACCTGAATTGCAGGTTTCTTCCCCCTGCAGCATTCTGTTTTTTTATTTTTTAATCGGTTCCATCCGCACAGCCACGTTGTCCCTTCACATTCACGTACTGTGAATGGAAAGACTACAAGACCCATCTGCCACTACAGCAGAGGAACTCTGTTATTGCTCTGTTATTGCAATACAAGTGCAGTGACCTCACCACAATTGTAGTCCATTGGTACAAGAGTAGTCCACGCTTGTAGTCCATTGGTACAAGAGTAGTCCACGCTTGTAGTCCATTGGTACAAGAGGCAAGTCCACGCTTGTAGTCCACCTCCGTACAGACCCGGTGCTGGAGGAAAAGTCTGCCTAAGGAACCTAAGCATTACAGGGGCTTGTAGATCCCAAAGGGGCACAAATGATGTCACTGCACTTGTAGTACTTTGATGACTTCCTTCAGCTACGTAACCAAAGGTCCATATTTGAACCTGGGGCTGGGGGGAACAGTCTGCAGGAGCCTGAGCATTGCAGGGACTCATAGACTTCCATGGAGTACAAGTGTGGTGATGTCACCACACTTGTAGTCCAGTAATTGCTTCCTCCAGCCCAGTGTTGAAAGATCCATACCTGGACCGGGGGCTAGAGGGAACAGTCTGCAGGAGCTTGCACATTGCAGGTACTTGTTGACCTCAATGGAGCACAAGTGTGATGACAGCACTTATAGTCCATTGATGACTTCCTCCAGCCCAATAACCAATGTACCTGTGGCTGCGGGGGACAGTCTGCAGGAGCCTGAGTATTGCAAGGACTTCTAGACCTCAATGGAGCACAACTGTAGTGACGTCACCTTACCTGTAGTCCATTGATGGCTTCCTCCAGCCCTATAACCATAGATCCATACCCGGACCTGGGACTGGGGGCAACAGTCTACAGGAGCCTGAGTATTGCAGGGACTCCTAGACCTTAATGATGACGTCACTGCACTTTAGTCCATCAATGGCTTCCTCCAGCCCTATAACCAAAGAGCCATACCCGGACCAAGGGCTGCGGGGATCAGTCTGCAGGAGCTTGCACATTGCAGCGACTCCTAGACCTTAATGGAGCACAAGTGCAGTGACGTCACCGCACCTGTAGTCCATTGATGGCTTCCTCCAGCCCTATAACCAAACATCTACACCTTGGCCTGGGTCTGGGTGAACAGTCTGCAGGAGCTTGCACATTGCAGGGACTCCTAGACCTCAATGGAGCACAAGTGCGATGACGGCATTTTTAGTCCTTCATCCCCATAGCTAATGTGCATGGGGGTGGGAGGGACAGTCTGCAGGTTCTTGTGCATTGCACCCACTGACCACGGTTGCAATGCTCTGCAGGCTCCAATGCAAAATATATGAATAAAAAGTTTTCTTTCATCAATGTGCATTTATTTTTATTTTTTTTCCCCACGGGGTGGACTAGAATGCTATATCTATAAAGACGCATAATTATGTGCATGTTTATGAGCAAATCTAAAAAAAAGCATGCTTGTACTTGTAGTCCCTTTAGCAGATGATGTGTAGGAGCCAGGAAACAATCTACAACCCGGTCAGGGCAAAGTAACAAAACTTACAAGAGTTTTCCATCTGCGTCCTCGTGTTACTTGGTGTCCTTAGCTCACCTCTGACGGTTTACACACTGCAATGTGCGTTTCCTCCATCCGGCTTCACAGGCCCAGACTACACTGACACTTTGTGCTTTCACAGCCATGTCGGTCTATGTACAAAAATTCTTCCCCAAACTTTCCTCAACTGAAACTTGTTACATTAAATACATCCAGCCAGAGAACCGACGTGAGAACAGGAAGTCAAATATTATGTTTTATGTTTTATTTCAATCTTATATTTCATGTGTTCAGTGTGAAGTTGGAGCCTGCGTAGGATTGCCTGCCGAATATTTCCTGTTGTCATAGACGGACAGATCACACTTCCTGCCGCACAGGAAAACCTGTAAGCTTTTTGAAAGAAACTGAAGGAAGGGATGCCGGCTATGCTATCTTGCTATCTGTCGAATGGCTGTTTAGCTATCAGAACAAATGCATGATGGCTATAGCTCAAAATTCAAAGCAGTGGTAGCAGCC
>NW_017306324.1:231204-237260 GCF_000935625.1 Nanorana parkeri
TGTTATGGGGTTTGGGAGGGGGTGTGGCTGGCCACACTGCTCAGGATTTCATTGCAGCAGACGAAGCACCGTGTTGTCAGCTCAAACAGGAAGTTAGGAGCTCACTGGATTCCTGGCAGAACAATAAGTATTTTTCTGCACTTGCAGCATTTTAAAGGGATAAATCAAGTGCATGTGTCACACCGGGGGGATATTAAATAGGTTTTGCCCTTTTGACTCTATTTATAAAAAAAAAAAATGCTGTGCGAATGTGTCAGCATTAAGGAAATAATAACCTTGGGAAGGTTTTCAATATGTGTGAAAAATTATTTCACATTATTTCACATATTTCAGTTGTCTTTTGCAGGAAAAATTAAATATTAGTTTGGTGAATCCCGTTTGTTACATTGTTGTCCAATCTAATCTAATCCGATGTTATTAGAATGTGTTGACTATTATACATGGCATTGTATGGCTTTCTGGTAAATATAAGCAGTACTGGATGTAACATATTGTAAGAACATTCACTCAGAAGAGAAAATACACAAAGAGCGTTCAAATAGAAGATAAATTGCTCTAAGAACAGTATAACCTGGGATAACATACCCCATGAACTTTCCATCAGAAGAGAAACTATTGGGTCACCCTTCCAAATCATTGGATTCAGGTGTTCCGTGAAATTTCCTTGCTACTAAATATTCCGCGGTCACCTGTTACTGGTATTATAACAAAGTGGAAGCAACTGGGAACAACAGCAACTCAGCCACGCAGTGGTAGGCCACGTAAAATGACAGAGCGGGGTCAGCGCATGCTGAAGCGCACAGTGCGCAGAAGTCGCCAACTGTCTGCAGAGTCAATAGCTACAGACCTCCAAACTTTGTGTGGCCTTCAGATTGGCACAACAACAGTGCGTAGAGAGCTTCATGGAATGGGTTTCCAAGGCCGAGCAGCTGCATCCAAGCCTCACATCACCAAGTGCAATGCAAAGCGTGGGATGCCGTGGTGTAAAGCACACCGCCACTGGACTCTAGAGAAGTGGAGATGTGTTTTCTGGAGTGACCAATCACGCTTCTCTGTCTGGGTTTGGCGGTTGCCAGGAGAACAGAACTTGCCTGGCTGCATTGTGCCAAGTGTAAAGTTTGGTGGAGGGGGACTATGGGGGAGGGGTTGTTTTTCAGGGGTTGTGCTTGGCCCCCTAGTTCCAGTGAAGGGAACTCTTAAGGCATCAGCATACCAAGACATTTTGGACAATTTCATGCTCCCAACTTTGTGGGAACAGTTTGGGGATGGCCCCTTCCTGTTCCAACATGACTGCGCACCAGTGCACAAAGCAAGGTCCATAAAGACATGGATGGGGGAGTTTGGGGTGGAGGAACTTGACTGACCTGCACAGAGTCCTGACCTCAACCCAATAGAACACCTTTGGGATGAATTAGAGCGGAGACTGCGAGCCCGGCCTTCTCCTCCAACATCAGTACCGGACCTCACCAATGGTCCAACATTCCCATAGACACACTCCTAAACCTTGTGGACGCCTTCCCAGAAGAGTTGAAGCTGTTATACCTGCAAAGGGCGGAGCCAACCCAATACTGAACCCTACGGACTAAGACTGGGATGCCATTAAAGTTCATGTGCGTGTAAAGGCGTCCCAATACTTTTGGCAATATAGTGTATATGTTTCATTGCAGCATGGTTTCCAGCAAAGCACATTTTACATAGGAATGCATAGTAAAACATGTAAAATGTGTGTAAAGTGCATGTAAAACGGGTCGATAGATAACACGCCTCACATTTTGTTTACACTCTGATCCCGGACTCGAGAGGAAACAGGACGTGCATTTGTGGGATTATTCCTACCCCGGCTCCTTCCACGGCCTGCGGCTTTATTTGACTTTCAGATGAGTTGTGATGAGTCCTTGTTTACTGCAGAGCGCTGGGTGCAGTGCCTGGCCTGCACTTCATTACGCGTTTCTCTCCAACACTCCGACTTATTTAACTGCTCAGCTGCAAGCCAAAATGCCCGTCTTTGTTTTTCTTTAGCTCAGGTTGATGCTTACGGAAAAGCTGAGGATGGTGTGAGCTTCTACGGGCTTTGAAAGGCGGACTGTCAATGCAAATGTAACTTTTTGCAAAAAAAAATACACACATGTTACAAAAAGAAAAAAAGTGATTTTTGTTTTGCATTGGAGTCTGCAGAGCATTGCAACCGCGACTAAGAGAGCAATGCTCAGGCTCCTGCAGACTGTTCCTGCAGCCCCAGGTCTGTTCGGAGGCACGGCATTTCATCAATGGACTACAAGTGCAGAGATGTCACTATTGAGGTCTAGGGGTCCCTGCAATACCCAGGCTCCTGCAGACTATTCCTGCAGCCCCAGGTCTGTTCGTAGGCACGGCCCTTCATCAAGGGACTACACATGCTGTGACATCACCATTGAGGTCTTGGAGTCCCTGCAGTACTCAGACTCCTGCAGACTGTTCCCAACAGGTCTGTACGGAGGCATGTCCCTTCATCAATGGACTACAAGTGCGGTGATGTCACCATTGAGGTCTAGGAGTCCCTGCAATACTCAGGCTCCTGCAGACTGTTCCCCCCAGGTCTGTTCGGAGGTACGGCCCTTCATCAATGGACTACAAGTGCGGAGACATCACCATTGAGGTCTAGGAGTCCCTGCAGTACTCAGGCTGCTGCAGACGGTTCCTGCAACCCCAGGTCTGTTCAGAGTTACGGCCCTTCATAGATGTACTACAGGTGTGGTGATATCACCATTGAGGTCTAGGAGTCCCTGTAACACTCAGACTCCTGCAGACTGGTCCCCGCAGCCCCAGGTAAAGGTACCGACCTTTGGTTATGTAGCTGGAGGAAGTCATCAGTGGACTGCAAGTGTGATGACGTCACTGCACTTGTAGTCCATTAAGAGCTGTGAGTTCCTCTGCCTGGGACGGGTCTGCTGGTGGGTCTTGTAGTTTTTTCATCTACTGTGAATGGATGATGCAGCTGTGTGGGTGGAGTCAAAAATACACCGGAGCCCATGGAGAGAAGCACCCTGCAATTCAAGTAAGTGGAGGTGGTTTGGGTGGTGAGGGGCTGCGGAATGCCAACCTAAATATAGTTGTAGCATGGACCATGGTGGAATTAGCCTTTAAAGACAATTTGTTATTTGCATAACTCCTCACAAGAGCCAGCCCACTGCTTGCATCAGGGCTGAGGACTCTTGAGAGGGGTACTGAAGCCCCTCCCACCAGGCTTGATCAGTCTCATTTGCATAGAGAAGCACAATCTTAAATTTGATATCCAATAAGACAGGTCAATGAAAATGGATTTTGTTGGTGAGGTGGCAAGGGAAGAACCAGGGAAGGTGAGATATAAAAGATATGATTCTTTTATAATGAATATATAACTAAATTATATGCGTCATCCATCTAGAGTTCATCTCTAACCTTTCGCCACCCCGCAATGCTTTGTATACCTACAACTGGGTGCGAGCACACAGAACCACGAGGTGTCGCACATCTCACCAGGACGCCAATGTCCCTTTTCTATGCAAATCTAAAGCAGGTGTGAGGAGCATGTGACTTCCGGCATGTCTGCAGCTCGCCCACCACCACAGACAGCTCATCCACAACAGACTCCAAAACTAATTGGAATAAAGAGATCTTCACAGCTTGGCTCTGTGCGGTGGCAGCGGACAGACGTGTCAGCAGGAAGATGGAAAATCTGCTGTTAATGCCACTCATAAAAAATGTCTTTATTAAATACGGAAAATAAAGCGAATGTCCATACAAAGTGACATTAAAGTCACAATCCCCCAATGCTGGTAGAAGGACTTACCTTAAATTATGCCTCTTGATCCGATCATCTTCTTCCTTCCAATTGTATTCAGCAATACCTTCAGCGCTAGTGCCGATCTCTGATCCAGCACAGACTCCTCGTGTCCCACGGTGTCTGTCCAACACGCACGCTCCTGGCTGCGTGCATTCACCTTCGCTGTGACTCTCCTCTTCTCCCTGCCGAAGATCTCGACTGTGCATGCGCCCGCCCCATCATCCTGCACGGCCGCTCGAGAAGCTTCAGATCTTCAGCCGGGAACGAGAGGAGGAGACAGAGGTAAGTATTTACCTATAATTGAATATTATTATTATTATTGCTATTATTAATAATAATAATTCTTTAGGGAGATTCACCCTCCCTATTTGTCCCGGTGACCGTTATCACTGAAAGAAAATCCCAAATTTTGGGTTGTCATAACAACAGGAATAGACGGGAAATTTTCCAATGGGGACACTAGTTCTGATGACCCAGCTGACCATCAAGGATTTCCCTCACTTTACAGGGATTTCCTCCCACTTTCTGATGTGAATATTTGACAGGAAGTGAAGGTAAATCTCCCCAAAAGGGGAGGTGGCAAATGAGCTGACAGGAGTTATAACCCTCCCATAATCTATTTAGAAGTAAAAAAAAGTTTTGTCTTCAGTTCTTCTACTTTAAAGTATTACTGAAGCGTCACTGTTTTTGCAGAATTGAAACCAAAACCATCAGGAAATTTCGATTTTCTTTTTTTGTGTTGTAGAGATTGTGCAATGGGCAGCGCTGTGTCTGCTGACGTGTGACACCAAGATTCTACTTATTCTCATGAGATTCTCTGTTGTCTGTTGATTCTTTTATTGTATCTGAATTTAAATCTGGAGCCCAAACCTATTATGTTGTTTTGGATGGTGAAAGGCTTCGAACCTCCGTCTATATGCCATCAATAGGATTGGAAAAAATGGGTGATCACTTTAAACTAGAGCAAGCAAATGGTCACAACATTTGTTAGTATGGACTGACAGATGCTCCCCGATAATAATGCAACAGAGGCTTATATGCATCAATGGAGCTTGTACCTAGTCTAGTGACTCCTTACCTTAACCCTAAGGCTTCTTCTGGGTCACCATGTGACCTCACACCTTGGCCATGGGTGCCAACCTTACTGTAGAGATGAATAAATCCCAACACCCCCAATGGAGGACAGAACATTTTACAGGGGAAGAGCGGAATGGAATGTCTCTGACACTTGTTTCAATAAAGATTTTTGAAAACCAGACAAAATGTGGTGAGCGCTCTTATCTCATAGAGTTTGTAGCTGGAGCCTGTAGGCACCTAACCTTTGGTGGCCAAAGCAACACCCCTCTGCAAGGCTTACAAAGAACATTTCCCTCCTTTACTGGTCCTCACCTGGCTTGCTGTCTAACTAGGTGTATAATGGATTATTGTATTTCCGAAAAAAGGATTGGTCAATGACTATATAGATTAAAGTTCATTTTTCCCTTTGTTTGCCTATAAGCATGTGCCTATGGTGCCAAATGGTAAACCCAGCCCTGGGCAGGGAGGTATGTGCCTGTTCTGTGCCCTGTATGCACCTACCTCCCATTATACTTGTCCACAGCTGACAGTGGTATACAGTAAGTATGGTACTTTTGTCTTTGGATCCAGCCCATTCCTGGGTTGGAACTATGCCCTATGAGGTAACAAGCACTTCTGACTGTCAACAGCCTAATAATTGTTGGCATTGCTAAATATTATTTTCATCGAACATTATTATAAAAGTGTTTACAGCCACCCTAATTATTGTTCATTAAAATAAATGAAAGTAATTCAAGTCAATGTAAACCCCAATTGGATGACAATGAGTTTGCTAAAGCTCCATGAAGGGAATTTACCAAAACTGAAGCTCCAAAAAAAAATTCCAGCTCAGTCCTGCTGACCTCCTACAGCCTCTTTTAACTGCTTCCTCTCTACATGCATTAGTTGCACTTTATTGCTGTGGACCGACTTCCTAAGGGGTTCAAGCACAGGGGCGGCTAAGCCAGTACAACGTGAATACTGGTGTATTTCCCCCCTCAGGTGCTCCGTAAGTCTCCCATAGAATTCAATGGCTGTACGAAGAAGCATGAGGGTATACAGCCAACTATATGTATGGACATAAACAGGGCCGGATTTACTCTCTCTGCTGCCCCAAGGCCAGGTTCCTCAATGTGCCCCCCTACTACTCGCCAAACCCCCCGCTTTGGAGAATGGCAGATGTGCACCCTGCATACAA
>NW_017306324.1:237326-240872 GCF_000935625.1 Nanorana parkeri
TGTATACCCATGTACAGCCATTGACTTCTATGGGAGGCTGTACACAGCACCTGTGTTTCCCTGACGGGTGGAAATATGTTGTATTTATGCTGTCCACACTCCGCCCCTGTGCATGAGCTCTAATAGTGACAACAGTGAATCCCTTCCTAATCTTATTAATATTATACAGGATTTACATAGCGCCCACAGTTTGTGCAGCACTTTACAAAATATGGGGAGACAATACAGTTACAATACAATTCCATACTAGAAGGTTGGGAGGACCCTGCTGATAGGAGCTTACAATATACAACTGGGGGGCAAGTGATGCAGAAGGTACAATAGGCAAACCAGCTGCCAGCCAACGCATTGCGCATTTCTTATAGCTATATATTTTTAGCATTTGTGATTTGTTATAATTAATTATAGCAAATAGTCCTTGATATTTCTATATTGCCATCATAATGAGTCACTGTAATTAAAAAGTATAGACAAAAAAGGTTTCTGATGCTTCTTTTAGGTTTTGCTTCATAAGGCGATCACAGGCAGGGTATGAAATAGGTGCATGAAATAAGTGACATTCCTGCACCATTGCGCATTTTACCGGCGTGACTCAGATATATGCAGAGTGACTCAGCAAACAGAACTGCTGCACTCTTCTCAACATTCTTATTAGGATGAAAAGATGATGTCGGTTGGTGCAGAGGATGGATTCCATTACACTCTATCATGCATACGGGTGGGAGATCTGTGTTCAGGGCAACTGACACCCAGAAAGTTCCATATCGCTGATCATAAATGGCAGATCTGCTAGTAATGTATATGGGGTATATCATAAATCAGATAGACTCAGCACCACCAGCACCTCAAAGCACACAAAGCTGGAGCAATAAAAGTACATTATTATTCCTTTAGAAATTCCGCAAGCACAGAAATGTACCTGTTCATCTGCTAGAAATCCAGTAAGATCCCAAGTTTTGGTTTGAGCTGATGACACATTGCTTCTGGCTCACTGAAATCCCAAGCAGTGGTGTCAGCAGGACCGGATTTACTTTCTCGGCTGCCCCAAGTTGCTCAATGCGCCCCACTACCCGCTAAACCCCCCCCCCCCCAAACCCCCCCCCCCCATGGAAAATGGCAGACCTGCAAGCTGCATACAAAACAAGCGTGGGCTTCCTCGCTGTACATTTAGCTCTGCTTGTCCAAAGCAGGGCTAAATGTAGAAAACAACTACACCCGGCGCCTGGATGGAACTGCATGTCCCGGGCATCAGGAAATAGGAATTCCACACCCCTGCTGCCCCTCTTACTCCCTGCTGCCCCGAGGTCAGGCCTTGCTTGGCCTTGTGGGAAATCCGGTTCTGGGTGTCAGCCCTGCCCAATTATTTTCTGTTGAACTGCAGAACACTTTCTGCTTTCCTATTTGCTATTACAATGGTCGTAGATGCTCTGTAGCCCAGCTGGGTAAACCTGATGTTGGAGGAGAAAACCTGGCTCGCAATTGTTGCTTCAACTCACCCCAATGGTGTTCATGAGGGTTGAGGTCAGTGCTCTGTGCAGGACACTGAAGTTCCCCCACATCAGACTCCTCAAACCATGTCTTTATGGAGCACAGGGGCGCACAGGGGCGCAGTCAAGGTGGAACAAAAAGGACCTTCACCAAGCTATGGCCACAGGGTTGGAAATGCACAGTCATTCGGAGGGGGCGTCACATTGACAGTGACTAGCACAGGGTGGGAATTGTGTATTGTTTTTTTCAGACAAGTCTGCTGTAAAGCAAACCAGTGGTTTTGGAGTGGGTGTGAAGGAAAGGTTATGCACAGCTGGTGGGACCAACATCATTGTTTCATACATCTGTGAGTTAAGTTCTTAAAATAATAAAATGATGGCTGTGCCCTTTTCCACCCATGCCATAACCTATGCACACTAAGCCGGGGTCATCCTCGCCATAGTCATGGGGTAACAAGCTGCAATATCAAATTGTCAGTGTTGCAGCGGATTCCCTGCAGATCACAAAGGCATTAAAGGGGCTTTGTAAAGTCAGAAGTTCACAATACAAACATAACTTCACCGGCAGGCTGTCACTGTAACACTGTTTATGTTACATAAAGAGCGGGATCGCACAACACAAGCGCTGACCTAATGTGACTCAGTGACTGCGCTGACAGCCATCCCGATTATGCAGTTTTATGTAATGCGGCACAGTATTGTGTTTCCAGCATCACCGTAGGCCTGCAATGGAGGCAAGGAGCAAAAATGTGTATGCCTCAATTCTTCATGTCATAGATTCATCAAGGTGCTGGAAACATTCCTTAGAGTTTGGTCCATATTGACATGATAGCATCACGCAGTTGCTGCAGATTTGTCAGCTACACATCCATGATACAAATACATTTATACATTTGATACATACTGTATATACTGTATATATATATATATAGAGAGAGAGAGAGAGAGAGAGAGAGAGAGAGAGAGAGAGACAGGAGAGAAGAGAGAAAAGAGAGAGGGGAGGGAGAGACAGGAGAGAGGGAGAGAGAGAGAAGAGGAAGAGAAGAGAGAGGGGGGGGCAGAGAGAAAGTAGAGAGGAGAGAAGAGAGGAGTTGAGAGAAGAGAGGGAAAGAGGAAAGAAGAGAGAGAGGAGAGAAGAGAGAGAGGAGAGGGGGAAAGAGGAGAGAGGAGAGAAGAGGGGGAAAGAGGAGAGAAGAGAGAGTGGAGAGAAGAGGGGGAAAGAGGAGAGAAGAGAGAGTGGAGAGAAGAGGGGGAAAGAGGAGAGAAGAGAGAGAGGAGAGAAGAGAGAGAGGAGAGGGGGAAATAGGAGAGAGGAGAGAAGAGGGGGAAAGAGGAGAGAAGAGAGAGTGGAGAGAAGAGGGGGAAAGAGGAGAGAAGAGAGAGTGGAGAGAAGAGGGGGAAAGAGGAGAGAAGAGAGAGAGGAGAGAAGAGAGGGAGGAGAGAAGAGGGAAAAAGAGGAGAGAAGAGAGAGAGGAGAGAAGAGGGGGGAAAGAGGACAGAAGAGAGAGAGGAGAGAAGAGGGGGGAAAGAGCAGAGAAGAGAGAGAGAGAGAGAGAGAGAGAGAGAGAGAGAGAAGAGAGAGGGAATATAAAAGTCCAAGGTTGCAGCACTCCGATGTAAATGTATTCATAAAGATAAATGTAGTGTTTCCATAGGTTGCAACAGTTTCAGGCTACAATCCAGCCTTCCTCAGGCAGGAAACACATACTGAAATGTATCCCCGCAATAGCAGAATATACAGTATATACACATATAATTAGGAAACGGAAATTAGAAACAATTAATCAAGTTTTGATTTTTTTTCTTTCAAAATTCACATGCGGAAAATGTAAAGTGCAATCCTATTCATGGAGGATACATAATATCACTGAGCAAAATGCTACATCATCCACCTTCTCCTTAGAAGGACTAAAGAAAATAGAAAAATCTATATTATCATCATGAGAGGATAAAAACATATTAAAACACACACATCATCTTATCCTCTCCTACATTAAAGTCATAAGTAATCACATAATTCACAAAAATAGATCTAAATCCTATTCCTCAGGGGTACAGT
>NW_017306324.1:240887-283582 GCF_000935625.1 Nanorana parkeri
ACCACCGATAACAATCGATTTAAGCTGAGGCACCAAAGTGATGAAATCACTTACAATGGATGCTGCTCCTTGATGTTCAGAAAATCCGGAATTCTGCATAGAGCAGCGCCACATCTCTTCAGCATGCTCCAGGTCCAGGACGGGGGGCGGGCCCTTGACCCCCTAAGCTCACAGGAAGTGGGATGAATGACAATGGGTGTCATTACATCAAGAAGAGGAGCGGCGCAGCATGTCTGGGTCTTTGGGGGACTCAGTGCCGCAGATCAGGGCTTTGTAGAAGCCACAACCGCATATTTTTTACACATACTGGGGACTGATGTTTTTTTTTTTTTTACCCAAGCTGAAATTAGGCTTTAAAGAGTTACACAGTGGAGGATTGTATCCCACTGGCAGCCATGGTCTCACCCTAAACTGAGACCAATATAAATATGAATCTCCTATGAGCCATTGTTCATGTGACTGTGAAGCATGACCCCCGTCTGAATTCATACGCATAGATTAAAACATCACAAGAAAAGAAAACGCCCCACGAAGCTCTCGCAGCTTTCTGTAAACATGTTGTTCTCATTGTTCCGACTATTAGAGTGCGTGAAGATCAAAGGCACCATTATGTACACGACGAGCCTCGCTGCTGCACAATTACAAAGCATCCGAGGCTGCCATGCTGTTGGCGCTGAACCCGGTTGACACAGTTTTTGCGTTTTTCTATTGTTTTTTTATAAAAAAGCCTTTTGCTGCAATCACTGTAGCTGAGTCTCATCTACCTCTAGTGCCTACTTCCCATTATCCGCACGTCGTTGTTGAAGCGCAAGCTTCTGAATGCAAAATAATTCCAGATAATCCACTGCTCTATAGCTGTTTGTTATTACAAATCACGCATTTCGGGTAATAAAGGTAAACAACTGAAAATGAACACTTATCTCTCAATACCTCAAGCTTTCATACTTGTGCATGTTGTGCATGCTAACGGCCAGCATGCTGGTGGTGCACGCTAACAGTGCTCTGGCCAGTGCCCTGGTGGTGCACGCTAACAATTCTCTGGCCAGTGCCCTGGTGGTGCACGCTAACAGTGCTCTGGCCAGTGCCCTGGTGGTGCACGCTAACAATGCTCTGGCCAGCATCCTGGTGTTGCACCGACCAACTCTGGCCGGCATCTTGGCCAGCTCACTGACATCACTGGTTGCCAAGAACTAGGGGGGAGATGTTTATCACCGTTACACATCTCCGCTCCCCGAAAACCTGGACCACAGTGGCCGGAAAGAAGCCTTGCCACCTCCCTACATGACCCAAAGAGATGCCGCCTGAGGCAACAGCCTCGCGCTGCCCATTATAGGGACAGCTCTGGCTGCACTAGTTCTTTTCAGGATTTCCCCTTTGTTATCATCTGGTGATCCGGTTAGTAACACACTTCCTGTCTTATGGCGACAACCCTGACTGTACTGTATCTGTGGAGGAGCAGCGTTGTCACCTCAGGACGGGGAGTGTGTTAAGAGTTTTTCCCATAGTTCTCCTAAGGGTATCGGGAGGACACAAACTAGCGTCCTCCCGTCACCCAAAGCTCAGTATACCGCGAGCTAGCTCGCGGTATACTGAGACGCCGCAACAGAACGGATCCCGACAATTCTGTCTGGATCCACCCAGCTGCATGAGTGACAGCTGGCTCTGCCTATCTAGAGGCAGAGCCAGCTGTACCCGCCCCCTCCCCCGTCCGTTCCGCCAGTCAGCGCTTGAGGATCGGACAGGAGAGGGGGGGAATCCCTGCAGGGCGCCGTGAGTTACAGTCACGACTCTCTGCACAGATAGATCGAGAAGTGAGCTAACGCCGGTATGTGTTTGCTCACTTCCCGATCTACTGAGCCGACCTGTGACAGTCTTATTGTCGTAGGTCGGCTCAGATTATGAGGCTGAGTGAAAATCACGCGCCTCATAATTCTGCTTTAATGAGATCATTCGAGAAAATGTATCAGTTGGATGAGATCGTGCTTGGGCCCGGTTTATGGATCGCATCCCCTCCCTCCTCCATAGGCATGAACATGCAAGCTGACCAATGCAAAATGGCATGTTGGGGGTAAGAGTAAGACAGAAGCCCGCCGCTGTGTGTTTGTGGGCAGCTACAGATCAGCTGAACGCACAAAATGATTGGACAATAAAAAAAACCTGTTATCAGTACTCAGTGTGTAAAGTCGAAGCAGTTAAGTGTTACCTGGAAGCCCGGCGTTTGGAGTAAAAGCCGCTAATTGGCAGTCAGGTATGTTATCTCCTCCACCCTGCCATTTCTAAGTTCCAGAATCATTGCAGGTTTGGCATTGGATTAAACAAATCCTTGATTATAGCATGCTCCACTCTTCTCCCTGAAAACACATTAAACTGACCCACGAAGTGAAAAACAAAGTGATTAAGAAGCTATTTCAGGTAACGTTTCCAAACTAACTGTGTGACTTGCCAAGTGCAGTCCCGCTCGGTTTTACTGGCAGAGAAAGTGGAGAGGGCATGGTGCGTCAGCTTAAAGCTGGATTCTGGGCAAACAGCTAAAAACACACATGAAATGCCTATGAGGAAGTCTTTTACTTGCCAAAAGGATTTCTATATCTGTCCATCCAGTTTTCAGATTTACACAGCTCTGCCACACAGCACAGGCCTGTCTGGAAGCGCCGGAGACCTGATTTTGTTCCTGCTGCAGTTAAGTAACACTTACAGTAACACTTGTCCTACCCTGTGACTGGAGAAGCAGTAGACTGATGAGCTCATCTCTCTGTCACCCCTACTCAGTGACTGGACAGTGAAAGGAGAAGCAGTAGACTGATGAGCTCATCTCTCTGTGATTGGAGGAGGTGTGGACAAATCTCATGTTCTCCCCTCCTCTGGTCGCAGAACGCCATGCATTCTGTGTTGGGCCAATGTGCAGACAATCGTCTTGATCGCCACTCCTCTGATCACAGAACGCCTTGCACCCTGCGACTGGAGGAGGTGTGGACAGACGTCACCATTTCCCCTCCTCCAATCACAGACCACTTTGCATCCGGTGATTGGAGGAGGTGTGGACAATCGTCACGATCTTGCCTCCTCAAATCACAGTACACCGTGCATTCTATGACTGGAGGAGGTCTAAACAATTATCACAATCTACCCTACTCCAATCACAGGATGCCTTGGATTCTGTGACTGGAGGAGATGCGGGCATTGGTCACCTTCTCCCATCCTCCAATCACAGAACGCCTTGCATTCTGTGAAAATAATGCAGGGCCTTTTCTGAATGGGATACATCGAGCAGCCCACCGTGATCAGCGTATTACAGTGTTTGGCTGGTTTGGTGCTCTAATGTTAATTTACCTGCAGGACATTTTTTCATGACGATTTTGTTGACCTTATAGAAGTATCATTGGTTTCAAAGATGATCAACAACATTGTTGTAGGTTCAGAGATGTCAGACATGTGTGGGCGATACCTCAAGTCCTTTTTGGAGTGTCTATACATAGGAAGAAGGAGGATCATAAAAAGTGAGACACTGAGCTAGGTAAATATGGCAGCAAGATATTCAATATACGCTATATTGCCAAAACTATTGGGACACCCCTCCACATCATTGGATTCAGGTGTTTTCCGTGAAATGTCCTTGCTACTAAATATTCCGCGGTCACCTGTTACTGGTATTATAACAAAGTGGAAGCAACTGGGAACAACAGCAACTCAGCCAGGAAGTGGTAGGACACGTAAAATGACAGAGCGGGGTCAGCGCATGCTGAAGCGCACAGTGCGCAGAAGTCGCCAACTGTCTGCAGAGTCAATAGCTACAGACCTCCAAACTTCGTGTGGCACGGAGCCAACCCAATACTGAACCCTACGGACTAAGACTGGGATGCCATTAAAGTTAATGTGCGTGTAAAGGCGTCCTAATACTTTTGGAAATATAGTGTAGTTGATCTCAAGACCACATATAAAAACATAGAGTGGGTCTACATTTCACACATTTCTTACATTAAATCTTTGGTGAAAATGTATGAATCAGGTGAATTCTTGGGTGAAAACCTTGATAAATAGACCACTTTATATAAATTGTTTATTCTTGAATTTATTATCACACAGGAGGATTATAATTGCAATGCAAGCCCACAGCACGCGATGGTTGGTGCTTATGCATATCCCACCTGCACAAGAAAGCGCTTACAATATGTAAAATGTTTATTCGCCATTCTCAGAACTCAGCAAAGACACAAAGCGCTGACCTCTCCGCACCGTGCGCAATATATCCAACGGGATCTATTCACAAAGGGACTGGCGGCTGCACGCGGCTTGTAAGATTTTATTGCGAGAGTTATCAGCACCTGGCCAGTGATTAGCAGCACAGCCTGGCCTTGATAAATGTGAACGTTAACATGGAACGCACTCACAGCATGCCATTGTTATAAATAGTTTGCCGCTGAATACGTCAGAGAGAAGCTGCTGTACAGGTACTATATAGAGTGCAATAAATAAATGGCTGAAGGTAATGGCATGGCATAACATGTGAGGACTTTATGTTTGGTGGCAGGGTTTGTAAAGCAGAAAATAACATAATCTGTTCCAGTCTTATCCTATTTAACGGGATCTTCAACCTTCAGAGAAACAAATGACAATTAAAGATTCTACGTTATATGGGCAAAATGTTGACACCATTTCGAATTATGAGTTTGGGTGTTTCCAGTGAAGGGTACTGTCAATACTATACCTTACAAAGACATTGTAGACAATCATGAGCTTCCAAACCTTGTGGTGAAGGCCCATTACCAAAACCAGCTCCATAAAGACACGGTTTGATGGGTTTGGTATAGAGGAACTCGAGTGTCCTTCACAGATCCCTGACCTCAACCCTACTGAACACCTTTGGGATGCCAGGTCTTCTCGTCCAACATCAGTACCTGACCTCCAATGTTGTTTTAGGATAAAGGACACAAATTTCCACAGACACACTCCAAAATCTTTGAAAAGATTCAGAATCTCTCTGAAAAGCCTTCATGGAAGAGTGGAGGCTGAACTAGCCGAAAGGGGGGGGCAACTTCATATTAATACCCATGGTTTTGGAATGAGATGTTCATCACACAGGTGTGATGGTCATGTGTCCACAAAGGTTTGGTCATATAGTGTTTTTAGTGTATGATAGTCAGGTGTCCACAAATGTTTGGCCATATAGTGTACTTGGTGAATGATGGTCAGGTGTCCATGAGGGCTTGGCCAAATAGTGTAGTTAAATAATGATGGCAAGGTATACACAAAGTTTTGGCCATATATTGTACTTGGTGAATGATGGTCATGTGTCTACAAATGTTTGGCCATATAGTGTATTTGGTGAATGATGGTCAAATGTCCACAAAGGTTTGGCCATGTCATGTATTTGGTGAATGATGGTCAAGTGTCCACAAAGGTTTGGCTATAGAGCACATTTACATAAAGCTGCATTCCATTCAAATGCAGGCATGGGGAACCACCTACCACTTCTATTTATCGTCCATGGATGATTGTAGTCTACCAGGCCCTTTAAAGTATGTGTCTTTTTTCAACCTTATCTACTATGGAAATATGTAACAATGTAACAAGCATGGTGATTAGAATGTCAGATTGAAGTCACAATTTAAGGCCGCTGGATCAGCATGACAGCCAAGCAACTAGGATTTTAATAAAGAGAGGCAGCCTCCATTTTTCTTCCAGTACAGATTACCTGACGTATCTTGTTAAAGACGCTCTCTGGATCTGATTCGCACACCCGGAGATTCACGAGCAGCATCTGCCCGTTCCAAAAATACTTTGTGTTTGTCTAGAATCGTACATACCACATGCGGATCGGCTGTCAAAAATGTGAGAAATGTAATTATAGAATTGTAAGGCGGCAGCTGGTGGTGTGACTGGCAGCATCTCTGGTCCCTCTTGGGGGGGCCGTACCAAGCTGGAGGGTTCCGTCCACACCAGTTTGCACGAGCTGTGCGTTGAGCACATGTGCTGCCTTGTGACAACACATTGCTGTGCTTACTTTTATCTTTTTAACTTTATTTAAATGAAAAAAAAACTTCAATTAACCATATGCACAGCTGTGCGCTGCAACACGTAAAAATGTAGACATGATGCACAACCCACCTGTATGGTGTGAACAGAGCACACAGAGAACAGTGATGTATAAAGGCTTCACCTGACAGATAGCAGGAAGTCGGGCGATGCGTCATTACACGGCGCCCGGCTTCCTGATTGGCCAAAAAGCCGGCTCCATGCCGTCTCGTCACCTGGTGAAGAGCGGGCATAGAAATGGCTTCTCTGCTAATCAGGAACCCGGTGGCGAGTCACTACATGCCGCCTGGCTTCCTTAATGGAACTTCTGGTATCGGAATTCGGTATCGGCGAGAACCGGAAAAATAATATCGGTACTCGTACTCGATACCGAAATACCGGTATCGGCGCATCCCTTCTTGCCAGGATGCAAAACTTGGGCACATTACATCACTGATGCCCAAGAGGACCAGGAAGTGGAAAAATAATAATTGTAAGTAAAAATAAAAATATGTTTGTGTAACTAATGAATGTCAGATTTGATATCAGAGCTGCACGCTGAGGTGAATTTTAGTGAAAGGGGGTAAAGGTCTGCTGTAATGATGTATGAGGGAATACAGAGCTGCTGCAATGTTTATCTATAGAAGAAAATTATATTCAGTTTAAAAGCTATAACTATCAATAAAATAAAAAACCTTTAGACCTCATTCACACTGGAATCGGCCGCCACGTACAGCTCCGTGCAGGGACGTAAAGGGCAGCTCCCGGGAAGGACAGGTGCTGCGTGTGATTAGTACGCTGCCCCCATCCTTCTCTATGGGAGTACGCGGCCGTACGCCCCCCTACGCTCACCTCAAATGTAGGTTAGTACGGGTGCGTGTTTCCTGGCTCTGACGCAGACAGGATCCATTCTGTCAGCGTACGAGTACGCTCACCTGCACCCGTACAGACATGCAGGGCGGGTGAGCGTAGGGGGGCGTACGGCCGCATAGTCCCATAGAAAAGGACGGGGGCTGCATACTAATCACACGCAGTACCTGTCCTTCCCGGGAGCAGCCCGATGCGGTCGTGCACGCAGCACGGAGCTGTACATGCCGGCCGATTACAGTGTAAATGAGGCCTTAAAACAATAAAAATTAAATAAAATTGATCGCACGTGAAGACTTTCAGAAAACCTTTTTCATGTTTGACGAGAATTCTGAAATGAATGTTTTTGCCATTTTGTATCTCCCATTCAGAAAGTTGGCTGAGAACGCTACCTAAGTGTAGACCGCCGACCGCTTCATAATTACCGACAAACTACAACTCCAATCTTCCCAGACGCCGGAGAATCATACCAACTGTGGCCTGACAAAAGCCGAACACCCGCAGGAAGCTCGAAATGGATGTTTTAGTGGAGATTCTGAGAACGCAGTTAGCCGGGGATCCTTCCCATTATGTCATTCTTTTCATCTCCAGCCCCGCTCAGCGTCCTCTGTGTTCTGGGGAGTAATTACATCCTTGTGATCTGCTGAGAGTATAACGAGAATTGGTGATTATACCATGAGGACGGAACAAACCCTGCAAGCTAAACTCCAAGCAAACAGCTCAATACGTATTTAATATACATAGAATGGAGCTGTTATACCTGCCAAAGAATTGGTACCTCTGTCCATCCGGTTCTATTTGCAGAGCTCTACCACAGAGCACAACCTGGTCTAACAGGGCTGGAGATCTGATTTTTTTCTGTCGTGGTCCAGTAACACTTACAGGTCTTGTCCCTTCCCCAAACCTGTAACTGGACAGTGAGAGGAGCAGCAGTTGATGAGATTATCTGTCAAACTGCTCTCTCCTTCTATCAGTATGGCTGCTTGCACTGCAGTGCAACTGGATCCTTGTACTGCTTCCCTTTCTCCCAGTCTGAGCTCAGCTATACAGGGACTGCAATAGGCAGATACCAAGGCAATTGGTATCTGTTTCAAGGTTCTTACACTCATGCTTCCCTTTCATTTAAAAAAAAATCTGAACTCAAGGCAAGTATAAAAGGAGAACTATGGGGTAAGTGTTTTTCCCATAGTTCTCTTAGGGGTCACGGGAGGACATAAACTAGCGTCCTCCTGTGACCCAAAAGCTCAGTATATAACGAGCTACAGCTTGTGGTATACTGGGACTGCCGCAGCCGGGACAGAACCTGACAATGCTGTCGAGATCCACCCAGCTGCGTGAGTGACAGCTGGCTCTGCCTATCTAGAGGCAGAGCCAGCTGTGCCCGCCCCCTCCCCGGTCCATTCCTCCAGTCAGCGCTGGAGAATCAAAGCGGGGAGGGGGAGGGGAATCCTTGCAGCGAGCTGCGACTGCCAGTCACCGCTCTCTGCAGGGAGATGATCGAGAATTGAGCGAGCGACGGTATGTGTTCTCTTACTTCCCGATCTATTGAGCCGACGTGTGACAGTCTCATTGTGCAACGTCGGCTCAAACTATGAGGATGAGTGATTTTCACTCGCCTCATAGTTCTCCTTTAATGCAGCTCTGTATTCGTGAATATATTATTAAATGTAATTTTTATTTTCATACATCTCTTTTATATTTGTCTTGAGTTCAGATTTTTTTAAAAAGGGAAGGAAAGTGTTACAAAAAAACAATAAACTCCATCTCCTGTAAATGAATAACAGCAGACACGATTGTTCTTTCTTATGTAAATGAAGGCATTGTTATTATACTTTGAAAATAGAGAATAGATAAAGCGTGATCTCCCCCGTATGTGAAGTCATCTTCATCCTCAGGTAACTAGTTCTCAAGACAAAGTTAATTACATTAATGAGGGGAACTCGACTCACTTCAGTCATCTGGTGCTGGGACGGTCTGGAATGCCTCCTTCTTCCTCTGTCCTCACCAGGGCTGTAGGTGAGGGGGACTCTCCCTAGTGGAGCTCTGGATAGCAGTATAAACCTGGCAGGGGTTCTATTCCTTCCCCGCTCTGTATAAAACAAGGACAAAGATTTGGCTGGGTACACTTTAACAAAACTCCCAACTGTCACTCATTTGGAGGAACTGTCCTTTTTTTGGAGGAAAATCCTTCTATCCCACTTTTCCTTCTCAGTTGCCCCTCATTTTCGTCTCTACCCCGTGAGATCCCACCTCCAGCATACAAATTGGTCTCAACATAGTGAGATCCCACCTCCACCATGCAGATTGGTATCTAGTCTACCCAGTAAGATCTCACCTCCACCATGCAGATTGGTATCTACCCAGTAAGATCTCACCTCCACCATGCAGATTGGTGTCTGACCAGTGAGATTCCACCTCCACCATGCAGATTGGTTCTACAGAGTGAGATCCCATCTCCACCATGCAGATCGGTGTCTAACCAGTGAGATCCCATCTCCAGCATATATGTATGTCATGTAGGTATGTTACCCCCTCAGTGTCCTGTCCCTCTTTTAAGCCTTCAACCCATGTGTGCTATCTCCTCAGTGCTCAGTCATCTCCCACTTCCACTGTTCCTGGACCCCATGATACAGCTCTGCTAATAACCTGCTTACATTTTAGTGTCTCCTTTTCAACCTCCATGGTCGCCAATTCCACTGACACACTCCATGTATTTCATTTTGGGTTGTCTCCTCCACCTTTATGTTATATGGATCAAAGCAATGCTGACTCACCCCCCACCACCTCCAATGTCCCAGAATAACCTGCTTCAACTTTAGACGGCTGCTTCCTAGAAACTAATTTTGACCGCTAATACTCAACTGTAAAAACTCCAATGTGAAGAGCTCGGATCTCAGGCTGCTACTTTATAAATAGTCAGTGGTGCGAATGGGGGTTTAAATGCATTATGGGGTTATTATGGCGTTATTTATGGAAATATCAGTAGCCTCCATTTGTGAGTTAGTTGAACTGTTCTGCTGGTTGTCATACCCTCCCACTCCTCTCGCGCACATACTGCCCCTGTCATATCCTCCACACTCCTCTCCTGTACATACTGCCCCTGTCATATCCTCCACACTCCTCTCCTGTACATACTGCCCCTGTCATACCCTCCACACTCCTCTCCCACACATACTGCTCCTGTCATACCCTACAACACTCCTCTCCCACAGATATTGCCCCTGTCATACCCTCCACACTCCTCTCCCGCATATACTGCCCCTATCATACCCTACAACACTCCTCTCCCACACATACTGCCCTATCATACCCTACAACACTCCTCTCCTGCACATACTGCCACCTGTCATACCTTCCACACTCCTCTCCTGTACATCCTGCCCCTGTCATATCCTCCACGCTCCTCTCCCCCACATACTGCCCCCTGTCATCCCTTCCACACTCCTCTCCTGTACATCCTGCCCCTGTCATATCCTCCACGCTCCTCTCCCCCACATACTGCCCCCTGTCATCCCTTCCACACTCCTCTCCTGTACATCCTGCCCCTGTCATATCCTCCACGCTCCTCTCCCCCACATACTGCCCCCTGTCATCCCTTCCACACTCCTCTCCTGTACATCCTGCCCCTGTCATATCCTCCACGCTCCTCTCCCCCACATACTGCCCCCTGTCATCCCTTCCACACTCCTCTCCTGTACATCCTGCCCCTGTCATATCCTCCACGCTCCTCTCCCCCACATACTGCCCCCTGTCATCCCTTCCACACTCCTCTCCTGTACATCCTGCCCCTGTCATATCCTCCACGCTCCTCTCCCCCACATACTGCCCCCTGTCATCCCTTCCACACTCCTCTCCTGTACATCCTGCCCCTGTCATATCCTCCACGCTCCTCTCCCCCACATACTGCCCCCTGTCATCCCTTCCACACTCCTCTCCTGTACATCCTGCCCCTGTCATATCCTCCACGCTCCTCTCCCCCACATACTGCCCCCTGTCATCCCTTCCACACTCCTCTCCTGTACATCCTGCCCCTGTCATATCCTCCACGCTCCTCTCCCCCACATACTGCCCCCTGTCATCCCTTCCACACTCCTCTCCTGTACATCCTGCCCCTGTCATATCCTCCACGCTCCTCTCCCCCACATACTGCCCCCTGTCATCCCTTCCACACTCCTCTCCTGTACATCCTGCCCCTGTCATATCCTCCACGCTCCTCTCCCCCACATACTGCCCCCTGTCATCCCTTCCACACTCCTCTCCTGTACATCCTGCCCCTGTCATATCCTCCACGCTCCTCTCCCCCACATACTGCCCCCTGTCATCCCTTCCACACTCCTCTCCTGTACATCCTGCCCCTGTCATATCCTCCACGCTCCTCTCCCCCACATACTGCCCCCTGTCATCCCTTCCACACTCCTCTCCTGTACATCCTGCCCCTGTCATATCCTCCACGCTCCTCTCCCCCACATACTGCCCCCTGTCATCCCTTCCACACTCCTCTCCTGTACATCCTGCCCCTGTCATATCCTCCACGCTCCTCTCCCCCACATACTGCCCCCTGTCATCCCTTCCACACTCCTCTCCTGTACATCCTGCCCCTGTCATATCCTCCACGCTCCTCTCCCCCACATACTGCCCCCTGTCATCCCTTCCACACTCCTCTCCTGTACATCCTGCCCCTGTCATATCCTCCACGCTCCTCTCCCCCACATACTGCCCCCTGTCATCCCTTCCACACTCCTCTCCTGTACATCCTGCCCCTGTCATATCCTCCACGCTCCTCTCCCCCACATACTGCCCCCTGTCATCCCTTCCACACTCCTCTCCTGTACATCCTGCCCCTGTCATATCCTCCACGCTCCTCTCCCCCACATACTGCCCCCTGTCATCCCTTCCACACTCCTCTCCTGTACATCCTGCCCCTGTCATATCCTCCACGCTCCTCTCCCCCACATACTGCCCCCTGTCATCCCTTCCACACTCCTCTCCTGTACATCCTGCCCCTGTCATATCCTCCACGCTCCTCTCCCCCACATACTGCCCCCTGTCATCCCTTCCACACTCCTCTCCTGTACATCCTGCCCCTGTCATATCCTCCACGCTCCTCTCCCCCACATACTGCCCCCTGTCATCCCTTCCACACTCCTCTCCTGTACATCCTGCCCCTGTCATATCCTCCACGCTCCTCTCCCCCACATACTGCCCCCTGTCATCCCTTCCACACTCCTCTCCTGTACATCCTGCCCCTGTCATATCCTCCACGCTCCTCTCCCCCACATACTGCCCCCTGTCATCCCTTCCACACTCCTCTCCTGTACATACTGCCCCTGTCATACCCTACCTGCTACTCTCCTGCACATACTGCCCCCTGTCATATGTCCCACACTCCTCTCCTGTACATACTGCCCCCTGTCATACCCTCCACCCTCCTCTCCTGTACATACTGCCCCTGTCATCCCCCCCCCCTCCTCTCCTGTACATACTGCCCCTGTCATCCCCCCCCCCTCCTCTCCTGTACATACTGCCCCTGTCATCCCCCCCCCCTCCTCTCCTGTACATACTGCCCCTGTCATCCCCCCCCCCTCCTCTCCTGTACATACTGCCCCTGTCATCCCCCCCCCCTCCTCTCCTGTACATACTGCCCCTGTCATCCCCCCCCCCTCCTCTCCTGTACATACTGCCCCTGTCATCCCCCCCCCCTCCTCTCCTGTACATACTGCCCCTGTCATCCCCCCCCCCTCCTCTCCTGTACATACTGCCCCTGTCATCCCCCCCCCCTCCTCTCCTGTACATACTGCCCCTGTCATCCCCCCCCCCTCCTCTCCTGTACATACTGCCCCTGTCATCCCCCCCCCCTCCTCTCCTGTACATACTGCCCCTGTCATCCCCCCCCCCTCCTCTCCTGTACATACTGCCCCTGTCATCCCCCCCCCCTCCTCTCCTGTACATACTGCCCCTGTCATCCCCCCCCCCTCCTCTCCTGTACATACTGCCCCTGTCATCCCCCCCCCCTCCTCTCCTGTACATACTGCCCCTGTCATCCCCCCCCCCTCCTCTCCTGTACATACTGCCCCTGTCATCCCCCCCCCCTCCTCTCCTGTACATACTGCCCCCGTCATACCCTCCACACTCCTCTCCTGTACATACTGCCCCCTGTCATACCTTCTACATTCCTCTCTTACACATACAGCCCCTATCATACCATTCTACAACTCATTTCCTACACAAACTGCCCCTGTCATACCCTTTACACTCCTCTCCTACAAGTACACCCCTCTGTCATACCTTTAACACTCCTTTCCTCCCCATACTGCCCCTTGTCATACCCTCTACGTTCCTCCGCTACACATACTGCCCCCTGTCATACTCTCCACATTCCTCTCCTGCACATACTGCCCACTAAAAAAATAATTACAATGTTACAATGTAGTGATATTTCTTTATAAGTAGCAAATGCTTGAAAAAGTTACAAATGTATATGATGATTTCTGATTACTGCAATTAAGTAACTTGCCATCAGAAGGAATTTAATATTAACTTTCCTTTGGAGTGGTACAGATATAGCTTATTTTCACTGTGCTAACATTCTGCCACTAACATACCCTCTGCTCCCCTCTCGTGTACATACTGCCCAATGTCATGTTCTACCTACTTCTCCTCTGCGCATACCACCCAATGTCATACCCTATCTACTTCTCTTCTGCTCATACCACCCAATGCCATACCCTACCTACTTCTCCTCTGCGCATACCACCCAATGTCATACCCTATCTTCTTCTCTTCTGCATATACTACCCAAAGTCATACCCTACCTAATTCTCCTTTGCGCATACCACCCAATGTCATACCCTACCTACTTCTCTTCTGCGCTTACTACCCATTGTCATACCCTACCTTCTTCTCTTCTGCACATACCACCCAAAGTCATACCCTACCTAATTCTCCTTTGCGCATACCACCCAATGTCGTACCCTACCTACTTCTCCTCTGCACATACCACCCAATGTCGTACCCTACCTACTTCTCCTCTGCACATATCACCCAATGTCATACCCTATCTTCTTCTCTTCTGCACATACCACCCTATGTCATACCCTACCTTCTTCTCTTCTGCACATACCACCCAATGTCATACCCTACCTACTTCTCTTCTGCACATACCACCCAATGTCATACCCTACCTTCTTCTCTTCTGTGTCCTTTTCTGTGCATTAATTCTTCCTGGTCCATGTACCTGGGGGAATGAAAGGGGTGTGTCCTATACCTACATGCTATATGCTAAAAGGCATCCCTTTTTCTCACTCCAGAAATTTGGTTTATTTGCTTTATGGCATATCCAAACCCCCCAAAAATGTTATATATTGCAGCTTACCAGCCCTTAGATGGGGTGGCTGTATTAGTTTTCTTTATTCAGACTCCTTTTGCTTTCATTTCACGTGGTGATCCTGCAAATAGCACACTTCTTGTTCCTGGGTGGCTACAGTAACTCTTCCACTCTATCTATGGGCGGAGCCATGGTTGTCCCCCAGGCTGGATTTAAAGCATGTCGTCCTATCTCTATTATATGGGCGATTGGTTTTTTTTTCCAGCTCAGTACACAGGAAGTGACAAGGACACAGCATCTTTTGACAAGACCAACACATATTTTCTTGCGCAAAATGTTCTTAGCCTGAAAAAAAGAAAGAAAATAATGCAGCCAACACATCTAAGGACTGGTAAGCTGCAATATTTTGTGCTTGAGTTTAGTTATCCTGCCACTGCAGATGGTGGTAAAGGAGTGTTAATTTTCCAGTAAAATGGAGTTGCGCTTTAAATAATTGCCAGATTGGTATGATTCTACCAGTAAATCTAATAACGTTGTTCTGCCAGGTGGTCTGTATTCCCGTCATCCAGGTCATTAGATAATTTTACAATGGCTGACTTGAGACGTGGACACGGTGAAGCTGAGGTTTATAATACGCGCAGGGCACCTCTGTGCTGATTAAACTATCTGGTACATCATGTGACCACAAGACAGTGATGGTGGTCAGCCCATGGGGCTGCATTCTTCACTTCACTCCTCATCAAATCACATAAATCCTCTAGGAGTACTGGTTCTGGCAGAAACAGCTTCCTCTAAGGCCCAGGTGTCCAACCGGGAGCCCAGGGGTCACATGGAGCAGGCACTAACTATGTGGCCCTTGGGGCCCCTGCAGACCATAGTGTTTGGTTTTACTACCTATGTATTTATATAAGCCAGAAATAGGGAAAAATATTCTTTAGAACATTCCGGAAGGCAAAAGGTTTGGTTTATTTATTTCCAACATCAGTACCTGACCTCACAAATGCTCTTTCACCTGAATGGCCACACAGAAGCGTTCACAGAAGACTGAAGGCTGTTATAGCCACTATGGAGGCAACTCCATAGTAATGGCCATCGTTTTGGAATGGGATGTCCAGCAAACCCTTATAGTGTTATGGTCACTGATCAGGTGTCTAGAAAACCTTTGGCTATATAGTGTAAATAATTTTTTTGGTATTTAATTATGTTGTCCATATGTGTATATGGTACAATATATCAAATAATATTTATGTGTCAAAATCATCCTTATCCACCACCTCAACTGTACACAAATACCCTGTTTCCCCGAAAGTAAGACCTAGCACTATTTCTCAAGATTCCTGTAATATAAGACCTACCCCGAAAATAAGACCTGGTTTGGTGGTAGCATGTGAGGTGGAAGAGCAGGAGAGATGGTATCAGCCTGCAGGGACATACTGTATCAGGGGATGACAGGGGACTCCCTCCGGCCGGCGCAGTGACAGGGAGCACTCAAGTACCATACTTCACCAACTGCTGTCCCCTGAAGGCACTGCTTAAAGGAGAACTATGGGGTCAGCCAGACATGGACGTCGGGATCCGCCCAGCTGCGTGACTGACAGCTGGCTCTGCCTATCTAGAGGCAGAGCCAGCTGTACCCGCCCCCTCCCCCGTCCGTTCCACCAGTCAGCGCTGGCAGATCGGAGCGGGGAGAGGGGAATCCAGCCCCTGTCACGGCAGAGAGCCATGGCAGGATCGAGAGGTGAGCGAACGCCAGTATGTGTGCGCTCACCTCCCGATCTACTGAGCCGACCTGTGACAGTCTCATTGTCACAGGTCGGTTAGAACTATGAGGTGAGTGGAAATCACTCATCTCATATTTCTCCTTTAATGTAATGGTACTGTACTGTAATGTGTAACGGTAAATGGTACCGTACTTTACCGCGCTGTCCACTGTCTGATGTCCGCACTGCTGGTACAGCTGTCCGGTACTGTGACAGGCGGAGTGATACCAGATAACTTTAGATTGTTGTACATTTTGTTGCACATTAAAAAAAAAAAGACATCCCCTGAAAATAAGACCTAGTGTGTTTTTGTGGGGCAAAAAAAATATAAGACAGTGTCTTATTTTCGGGGAAACGCGGTAGTGGAAACCCAGGACCTCGCTTCTGGAAGTGCCAGAACAAAACTAATGTCTGAGTTTCTCAAAGTAACCACCAACCAATATCCCCCCTCTATATTTCCAAAGGCTGGTTAGGAAACAAAAGGAAGAAGCTGATTGGTTGCTCCAGAAGCTGATTAGTGTCACATTCAGACGTAAGATGTGTTGAGTCTCAGGATGAGTTTATATAATACGTTTTATGTAATTGTTGCAGCACAATGTTTGTTTTGCATTCCTCCTCCGTGACGTTGCCGCACAGAATAATATACTCTATAGTATAAGCTTTCATAAACCGGGCAAATCATTAACCGATAACCAGCAGAAAGTACAACATGTCTGTTCTCGCTGTGTGTTTACCGTGTTCTCATTTATAAATATTAGTGCTTGTTATAAACTCGGGGACAAAGAACGCAAATCATTAAATGGATTCCACTGACAAAAGTCACCCGCAGTGTTATTCGAGCAATGAGCCGGAGTCATGAGATTGATATGAGAACAGCGAATGCTCCATCCACGGTACAGAGCCAGGGAGATAACAGGCAGCTCCGTCCAATGGATGATGGGAATGATTTATAATTTTGTTGCTTTTTTTCCCTCTTTGTCCCATTGCTTAGCTTAAAAATGTATACCTGCCAACCTGCCACACCGGACAGACTATACAGATTAGTGCTGCATCAGTTTTAAAGCTGAGCTCCGACCTTCCCTTTAGTCTTGCACAGTTGTACCGGCTCCTCTCCTGGACCGAAATTGCTTACTCTGATTTCACTGCCCACTGCGAGCTTCTCACATTGTGCATTAGAAACGGCAGCAAGTCCGGTTCAATTCCTGGCTGAAGGACGTCCAGCATCTTCCAACACTTTCCTTCCCAGCTTGGCTATCCCTGGCCCGCCACTTTGAGTCATTGGATTTCAGTTCTCTCAATCAATGAGGCTCAGCATCACATGCGGGCATTACCTAGGGCAGTCTAGATACAGATACAGCCTGCCTAGTATTCTACAAAAAACTAAAATAAACCTTTTGGCTTTGCATACACATTTATTTTTAAAGTGACACTAAACTCAGGCATCAAACCGTAAAAATACATTTAAGTATCTTAACTATTAATAGAAATGCATCTTATTTGTGTATCACTCGGCTGTAGATCCCCCAATCATCTCTGAATTGGTGCTGACACTGTCCTTCCTTCTGGAGGGGGGCTACTTCTGTCCCCCATGGTCCCCGTGTGTGTTTTAAAGTAGTCACCGCTCCAAGCTCACTCCTGTGATGGACTACAATCTCATGTTTAGTTTACTAATTTGTAGGAATGCACCGATACTAGTATCGGTGTCGATGCTGAGTATCTGGGTGGGTACCCGTGCATAGCCCGATAGTTCCTGTATCAGGAAGCCGGGCAGCGAGTCATTGCACGCTGCCCGGCTACTTCATTTCACTTGTGACGAGAGAGCATGAAGCCGGCTTCCCGGCCAATCAGGAGGCCGCGCTGCATGTAATGACTCGCTGCCCAGCTCCATGATTGGTCGGGAAGCTGGCCAATCAGAGAGCCGGGCGCCATATAATGATGCGACGCCCGGCTATCTGATTGGCCAGGAAGCCGGCTTTATGCTCCCTCGTCACCTCATGACGAGGGAGCATGGAGCCGGCTTCCTGATTGGCCAGAAAGCCGGCTCCATGCTTTCTCGTCACATAGTGAAGAGAAGCATGGGGACGGCTTCCCTGCTAATCGGGAAGCCGGGTGGCGAGGCATTACACGCCGTCTGGCTTCCTTAATGGGACTTCCGGTATCGGTATTCGGATATCGGCGAGTACCGGGAAAAAATATGGGTACTCATACTCGATACCGAAATACCGGTATCTGTGTATCCCTACTAAATAGTATTGGGATTGTAGTCCATCATGAGAGCGAGCTAGGAGCTGTGACTACTTTACAACACACACAGAGACCATGTGGAACAGAAGTAGCCCCCCTCCAGAAGGAAGGACAGTGTCAGCACCAATTCAGAGATGATTGGAGGATCTACAGCCGAGTGATACACAAATAAGAGACATTGTTAATATTTAAGGTTCTTAGTGTAACTTTAAATATTAGAAATGTTATTGAAGAAAAACAGTTCAAAACAATATACAGATCAGGTCAATAAGTAGAGAACACTCTCCAATATAACAATACATAATGTACAGAATTCAGTAATGAGTTGCTAACGAGCAATGGTAAAAGTAAGATGCAATAGAATATATGTCATTCCTCCACAGGCATCAGATAATGTGACACAATAGCTGGAATGTATCTAGTAGATTATCAATAGGATAATGTCCCCAGAGAGAAGGCTGAGAGCCACAGAAGCCGTACCACGGACTGATCCTCAGCTACGGCCAGCATCCCTCCAGGGCCATGGTATGGGTACATCCACCTTTAGGCCAGGAACACATTAGAGAGTGACCAATGAAATCAAAGTGAGGGAAGATGGAGGGAAATAAGAGAAATAGGAAGAGAAAGAAGAGAGATAAGAGGAGAGAAAGAGAAGAAAAGGAGAAAGGAGGAAGAAGGGAAGGGGATCAGCAATATATGATATAGATCCGTGGTTCTCAACTGGTGGGTCGTGACCCAAAAGTGGGTCGCTACGCCATGTTCAGTGGGTCGCCGCATGCCACTTTTCTAGGTGAGAGGCTCCTCTGCCTCCCCCTAGCGCAGGACTGTCGGTTCCCGGGCCGAGCAGCCATTCCAAATATGCTGCCCGGTGCCAAGTGTCAGCTTGAGGTGGGCTGGGTTTATGGCCGCGAGGGAGCTCCATCCACACGTACATTGCTTACAGCCCCCCCCCCCCTGTGTCCTGTAGAGGTACCCGGACCGGAGTGATGTCACATTCTGGCACCTCTACAGGTGATGCACATATGGAGGGCGCTCCCTCACAGCGCATTCTGGTGTGGGAGTGCATTGCATTGCCATTCATTTAAATGACATCCCAAATGCACCTCCGATGCAGTTCTATCGCCTGCATCGGAACGTGCAGTACCACATGCCGCGCATTCCATTGCAGTGCAACTTGGGTCGCAACTAAATGACCGAGGACAGATGTAGGTCCTGAGGTTACACCGGTTGAGAACCGCTGATGTAGATGATATAGGTGATGCCTAGAAGACCACCAGGACCGCCGTCACCAGACTCTCTCTGGGGTAAGAATATATTATCTACCCAGCTAGTCAGATAAATCACAGATTTGAGGGTTGTCCTGACAAAGAAGCCGGGGAGACCGGATCTTTCGGAGCTTTGTATGCACATTAATTAAAAATGTCTTTGAAATAAAGAACATGTGACAAATGTCTTTTATGTTTCCAATTACCAATTTTGAATCACTCAGTATCACTCATGATCAGATGGTGAATCCCTCTTATGATGAGGCAGCAATGGGATCACCTTCTGCAGCAGCTACATAGCCAGCAATTCCAGAGAGCGACCTATCCTGTGGGCGTTATAATGATGATATGTGGGCACCGCAGGCTGGAGAGGAGTACAGATGAGTAAGGCCTGATGAGGCATACGGGGACAGCAAAGGCAATTCTTTTCTTGCCATGATCAGAAGCTGCATTAAAGTCTCATCTCTACCTAGCTGTCAACTAATGACATGAGATACAGTTATTCAGATTCGGTCGGAGCCTTTCCTGCATTTAAATGCCTGAGGAATATACAGTCTGTCATTAATTAAAGCTGAATTGCAGGCAGATGTAATACAAACACTAATTAATGCACTTATATATTCATTAAAAGATCATTAAAATGCAGCTAGTCTAAGTACCTGGATTCTCTGCTATATCATCCTCCTATATAACTTGTACAGCAGGGCTCACTTCACGAGAGGGAAGAAAGGAAGGTGCAGCACTAGAAGCCAGTTACATTCTTCTGCATGCATATTTACTGACAGGAAACACGCTAACAGGAGGAAAGAGCAGAGTGTACAGACAGATGACCTCATCGCTGCCCAATCAGCAGGCTAGGGATTTATTCTTGACTGTTCTTAAAGGAGAACTATGAGGTGAGTGCTTTTCACTCACCTCATAGTTCTAGCCGACCTGTGACAATGAGACTGTCACAGGTCGGCTCAGTAGATCGGGAGGTGAGAGAACACATACCGGCGTTCGCTCACCTCTCGATCCTGTCACGGCTCTCTGCCGTGACAGGGGAGGGGCTGGATTCCCCCCTCCCCGCCAGCGCTGACTGGCGGAACGGATGGGGGAGGGGGCGGGTACAGCTGGCTCTGCCTCTAGATAGGCAGAGCCAGCTGTCAGTCAGGCAGCAGGGCGGATCCAGACATAATTGTCAGGATCCGCTTCAGCTGCGGCGTCTCAGTATACAGCTCGCGGTATACTGAGCTTAGGGTAACGGGAGGACGCTAGTTTGTGTCCTCCCGTTACCCTAAGGAGAACTATGGGGAAAAGCCCTAACCCCATAGTTCTCCTTTAAATATATAGGATATATCCTATATATCCTGTAGGATATATATCTAGATATAAAATAGAAGTTTCCTTGTCCTATTTGTAACCTCTACTTCAATTCCAGGCTGTGGCCCCGTTTCCTGGGCTGGAAGAAAAGGAAAAATAAGCAAGGAAATCTCTACAGTGAGGGGAATTCCCATTTGGTCAGATGTCTCCCCCCCCATTGATAAATATACCATAATCAAGAACAGTAAGGGGTCTAATTATATACTATTCACAACAGCCGTTTGCCCTTCGAATCCGTGCGAATGGATGCACAAAACAGAGGTTATTGTTATATTTTATTTATAAGTCGAAAGTACTTCTTAATGTAATCTTATAATACCGCAGTATGGCCACTAGATGGAGCTGAGGAGCATAGGATATAAGTATTTATTTTCTGTGCTCCACATGTCCACCTAGTGGCCATAATGTAATATTACAAGATGATATTTGAAAATACATTCAATTTTTCTTCTTCCTATGCTCCTCAACTGCATCTAGTGGCCATAATGCGGTATTACAAGATGACATTCGATAAAACATTTGTTTTTTTCATTTCTTATGCTCCTCAGCTCCATCTATTGGCCATAATGTGCTATTACAATATGATATTCGTTAATTACAGGCAGGGCTGCATCCGGCTTTTGACAGGTAGTTAGGTTACACAGCAGCGAGCGAGCCACTGCTTGTGTAACCTAACTTGCTGAGGCAAGAGCTGTCACAGTCTCTATTCTGTGTTAGAGGCGTGAGCTCTGTGGATGGTTTGGACCAATGGCAAAGCGTCATTGGTCCAAGCTGTCCAATCAAATACAAGAAAAAAAAACAGTGAGGACATCAATCTCGATGCCTTAGCAGTGACTCACCGGTGACGAGGAAGTAGCTTGGTTACCAAGTTGGGGGTGAGGCTTCGGCTGGATGGGGTTCAACAGGATGGGGCGGAGTTTCCGCTGGCTGGGGGTGGGGCACGCCAGGGGCGATGCTGGGGAATGCCTCACCCAGCACGGAAGGCACCGCACGCCACTGGTATGAATGGGCCCTTTAGTCAATAAACTAAACTTAGTCAATAAACTCAAAAAAAAGGGCAGAGTGTTGGTTTTATAAGCATATTTTGCCATCGCTGGTCAGGGACCGAAATTTGGAGTTTCCTTTATTTCATCATTTTTCCCAAAATCACCTCCCTAATAACTAATTATTTTTATATTTTTTTAAAATAATTTTAATAATAATAATTATTACATTATATTTATTATAATATAAAATAAATAATAAATATATCAAGAAATAATTTGAATCATAATAAATCAGCCTGGGTGACAACCATGGTTAGATACAGCGCAGGGAATGAACGTAGCCACCAAAGAACAGGAAGTGTGTTACTGGCAGGACCACCGGATAAAAAAATCCATCATAAAGAAAACGAATGCAGCCGCCACATGTAGGGACTGGTCACATCCCTAATAATCATTACCGCTTTGAATACAAACCTAAAATGTCTGGAAACAGGAAAAAACAACATTGACAATCAGATTGCGTTCTTTTTTCGTCCTTGGACTCAAACCGCGCCGCAACTATCATGGGAGCGATCGCCCCCGACCCCTGTCCCGTCCCCCCGTCCCCCGGGCAGTGATATCATTTTATCTCTCATTGCCCAGTTACACCCTCTATGTGAGCTCGCTCCATCCTGCCACCGATCAGCCCCCCCCCAAGCGGTGAATGATTCCCTGGCACGTTCCTCCGGTTTTTCTTTTTTTTTACGAGTAATTAATCACAATTATAAAACCGCTAATTAAGCGTCCTCCGTCCGTCCGTGATCATGAGGAACGTCTTGGTGAGAACGGCGGCACATGCCTCGGAGTTTATTAAAGTCACATTTATTACATGGAATGGCGGTGTGTGTTACATTGTGTTCCATCAGGATCCGCTGATGAAGAGATACACATGTGTTCTGTATTCAGCCCGGCTAGATGAAGACTCAACAAAGACAAGCTTTCTGTTAGGCAACCTCGCCACTCCAGCTGTGGGGAAACTACAAATCCCATTATGTTCCTGCCTCTGGGAGTCATGTGTGGGGCTGTCAGAGTCCCGCAGTGCCTCATGGGACTTGTAGTTCCACAGCACCTGGAGGGCCGAGGTTGCCCACCGCTTGTTTTTGTTATAGGGATATCCTTTTGATCTGCCAACATGCACGTAGTGGGTACAAACTGATTGTATAGACTAGGTAGGTCCTCGTATGACACTAGCATGCACTAAAATTACAGTATCCCTGCGTTTAGCGCATGCGCAGCTATCATTCAGTACAGTGTGCATTGCGTCGCCATTCATTTGAATTGCATCCCAGCACGTCTTATAGCGGCATGCTTTACATTGCGGCACAAAAAGTAGTACATGCATTCAGGGGCATCGCTGAGGTGAGGTGTGACACCCCGCCGGCACGTCATCGCGCTGTTACGTGCTGGCGGCCATCTTGGTGATGAAAGCTGGCAGAGGGGGCAGGGGATGTTCACCCAGCGGGATAAGGTATGCCATCGGGTCCCTTCCACTCTCATGGGCCTGTCAGGTTCTTGGTCCATGACCTAGTGCCCGACTTTTCAGAGGGGTGACTGTCAGTCATTTTGGTTTCACCCGGCTGCAAGCCGCACCACCCCCCCTTGTAACGCCACTGCATGCATTACTTTTCCCCCCGCAATGCATGACATTGCAGTACCGTGTGTTGTGCTGCAATGCACAGCGGCCAGGAGGTGCGTTAAGGAGCCATTCCAATTAATGGCAATGCGAATGGTAACACGCACTAAACGCAAATATACACTGTGGGGGAATTTATCAAAACTGGAGCACACAGAATGTGGAGCTGTTACCCATGGCAACCAATCAGCTTCTCTCTTCAGTTTGTTCAGTTAAGATTTGAAAATGAAAGAGAGAAGCTGATTGGTCGCCATGCACAGCTGATTCCGTCTGCTGCAGTTTGGATAAATTCCCTTCTCTGTGTTTAGTGCAGTGCTATGGTGTGAATGGGCCCTAAAGCACAATGATAAGTGATTCCATTCCCAAATATATTTAAAAAGTCCCATTCGCACTATTGGGGTGCGCTGGTGCACATGCGTTAATGCGTGTTAACATGCATTGTGTTAAGGCAATGCTTGCTAGTGCAGTGCTGTGCCGGGATCACGCGTCTGTTAGCGAGGTGCCGTGTGTTGCAGTAACGTACGCATTACCTCAATCCCACAGTGTGAATGGGCCCTTACAGAGCCCCATGCAGCGGGCCGGGTGGTGTCACGGTTTGGCTTGTAGTCCTGTTTCAGGTCCAAATTATTTTTAGAACGTTTTCTTTGTGACGCAATAAATAAAAAACAAAACAAAACAACAACAATATATTCCCGCGACATTTTTATGGGTGAAAGTCGTTCTATTTGGAGTCAGTTGAAGGGCGGATTCTTCAGCTTTGGAGATTCACACACAGCTGTAGGTCACGGAGTGCACTGTGAACGTCATTGTAAACAGTCTGCTCTGAGCAAACAAGGGAGCTGCGTACCCGGCCAGGCGCTCGCTTAAAGGAACCGCGTACCCAGCCAGGCGCTTGCTTAAAGGAACCACGTACCCAGCCAGGCACTCGCTTAAAGGAACCGCGTACCCAGTCAGGCACTCGCTTAAAGGAACCACGTACCCAGCCAGGCGCTCGCTTAAAGGAACCGTTTACCCAGCCAGGCGCCCACTTAAAGGAACCACGTACCCGGCCAGGCGCTTGCTTAAAGGAACCGCGTACCCAGCCAGGCGCTCGCTTAAAGGAACCGCGTACCCAGCCAGGCGCTCGCTTAAAGGAACCGCGTACCCAGCCAGGCGCTCGCTTAAAGGAACCGCGTACCCAGCCAGGCACTCGCTTAAAGGAAACACGTACCCAGCCAGGTGTTCACTTAAAGGAACCACATACCCATCCAGGCGCTCACTTAAAGGAACTGCTTACCTGGCCAGGCACTCGCTTAAAGCAGCCGCACATGTTTACCCCATGCCCTGCAATTGTTTCCTGAACAGTTTTAATGGCGGATTCGTTATCACCAACAGTGAAAGAAAATTCCAAATTTTGGGTTGCCATCAGAACACTAGTTCTGGTGACCACCAGGGATTTCCCTTTCTTTGGAGGGATTCCTTCTCACTTTCTGTTGTGGCTATTGGGCAGGAAATTGAGGGACATCTCCCCAAAGGTACACAAATGGCAAAAAAAAGAGCTGGCAGGGGTTATAACACTCCCTTAGTCTATACAAAAGTTTAAAAAAAATGTTGTGGCAGTTCTACTCTAAACAAAAAAAGTCCTTCAGTTTACAATGTTACAATCTACTCAAAGCCTCTCCTGTCATGTTTGAGTCTCCAGTATGTATGTATGTATGTATGTATGTATGTATGTATGTATGGATGTATGTATGTATGTATGGATGTATGTATGTATGTATGGATGTATGTATGTATGTATGTGCAATAGGGACCTTAGATTGTAAGCTCCTTGAGGGCGGGGACTGATGTGAATGTGCACAGTGTAAAGCGTAAATTGTCAATGTTATATAAATACCTGAAACAGGAGCGTCCCGAGGCTGGGTGACACCCCCGACGTGACACCCCCGAGGTATGCTGCCGGGTCCCCTCCTCTCTCCTGACACTGTCTGGCTCTCGGTCGGTGACCGAGTGCCCGGCTTTTCATAGGGGGTGACAATGGTGTCACCCAGGTGCAGGCCGCACTCCCCGCACCCCCCGTGTGATGCCACTGCTCTGAAACAATAATAAACATAATAATAATATTGGGTCCAGGGACACTATTTGATTCCTAGCCACATGTAATCGTATCACATACAAGTACATGCGGCGTGGTGGCATTTACATGCAGTGACTTTCACCAGATCATTAACTTGAACGGGTGACAGCTACCGCTTGCAAACGGCAGATTAGGGATTCCTGCTGCAAGAAAACGCAGGTTCCTGACACTGAAATCCCTAATCGCACCTAAACTTACAGGTATGAATGGAGCCTTTTCATCTGGCAGCAAGAGCGCTATAATTACCGGCATGTAAACAAACAGGTTTGCCTATAGTAGAAGCAAGGCTGCATAAGGGGGTTGCTTTTGAGGCAAGGTAATAACTGCTTTAACCCTGGTAAGTTTATTGTGCCCGGAATCGGGCTTTAAGAAGCATTACATAAGCTTTAAAACTAAACAGCAATGACCTCCCTAGTTACAGCCACTGTGGAGCAAATCATCTTTAAAGTCAGGTCTCAGCACTCTGCGCTCCCCTTCTTTCTGTAACCCTGCTGTGTTCTAACATTAGAGGCCAGTAGGCTGCCAGGCCGTCAACTTACTGCTAGGAAGGAGGAAATGAGCTGGGGAGAGGAAGTGTACGTAAATCGGAGAAGTATTGACTATGCAATGTTCCAAATATCTTCTTCTTTTTTGTAGTTTACACCGATCCGATCCTGTATATAACTTCCCTCGTGACTTCTATAAACTGCCTTTTATTTATAGAAATCTGATTGAAACATCAGTGGGAACATATTGCGGGACGCGATGGCTTCATTCCAGCGCAGACTTCTTCTCACAACATTTACAGAGGCTTCGATATGCTTTATTATTACATTGCAGGGTTCCTCCGCCCACAAAGAGATTTCTCTGGCTTGTCTTTTATAGGGAGTCATAAGATCATTGCATGACAACAGTTTCTATGGTGCAGTTTGTTTGTTTTTCACCTTGGTTTGTGATTGGCTGCCTTAGGTGTACATGGACTATGTCAGCAGCCAATCACAAATCATAGAGAATGGAGGTGATCTGTCTCTCGCTATATAAAACATCCATATTATTACATGTCTGTACCTTGGTACAGGCATGGACGGGAGTAGGGATGCACAGATACAATTTTTTCTAGACCAAGTACTGACATTTTTCCTCAAGTACTCACAAACACCAATTATGGATACCTTTTTTTTAGTGTCATGTGACAGTTTTTCTAAAACAATACAGACTAATGGTTTTAGAACAGTGGTGGAGCGCCAGGGCCCGGTCACATCTGTAACTGCTGAGACCCTGGTAGTTCTGCCACTGAAGAATAGTACCATCAGCTATAGAGGACTACAAATCCCAGCAAAACATTATACAGCAATGCAGGATACCATCAGCTATAGATTACTACAAATCCCAGCAAAATATTATACATATATTATTGTGCTGCTGCTCTGCTCCAGGGTGCTGGCCAGATGTCTCGGGTGGAGGGTCTCAGCAGGGGCAATGCGGAGGATCACGGCAGGGGCGATGAGGAGGATCACGCCAGGGGCGATGCGGAGGATCACGGCAGGGGCGATGCGGAGGATCACAGCAGGGGCGATGAGGAGGATCACGGCAGGGGCGATGAGGAGGATCACGGCAGGGGCGATTAGGAGGATCATGGCAGGGGCGATGAGGAGGATCACGGCAGGGGCGATTAGGAGGATCATGGACAGGGGCGATGGGAGGATCACGGCAGGGGCGATGTGGAGGATCACAGTAGGGGCAGATGTGGAGGATCTCAATAGGATAGATGCGGAGGATCACAGCAGGGGCAATGCGGAGGATCACGCAGGGGCGATGGGAGGATCACGGCAGGGGCGATGTGGAGGATCACAGTAGGGGCAGATGTGGAGGATCTCAATAGGATAGATGCGGAGGATCACAGCAGGGGCAATGCGGAGGATCACGGCAGGGGCGATGAGGAGGATCACGCCAGGGGCGATGCGGAGGATCACGGCAGGGACGATGTGGAGGATCTTAGCAGAATCCCAGCAGGGGCAATGGGGGGGATCCCGGCAGGGGCGATGAGGAGGATCACGCCAGGGGCGATGCGGAGGATCACGGCAGGGACGATGTGGAGGATCTTAGCAGGTGCAGATGTGGAAGATCTCAATGGGGCAGATGTGGAGGATCTCAGCAGGGGCAGATGCAGAGGATCTCAGCAGGGGCATATGTTGAGGGTCGCAGCAGGGGCAGATGTGGCAGATCAGTGCAGAGTATAGTACAAAATGGCATCTGTGCTATGGAATAACTATAAATATAAACCTATTGAACCAAGAGTCAAGTGAAAGAATTTCACAGTCTGGTGTAAAAAGAATTCAAAGTAAAACTTTAGGCCATAGACTTTCAACTATTTACATAGTCTCATCCAGCATTATAGAAGCTTAACAACGATCACTCACTGACCTCTGTAGCTGCAGGCAATGTAGATAAATGCATCCTCAAAGTTCACAATAAAAGCAGTGATGTGGTTGACATGGGGTCTCAGCACTCTGCTCTCTCCTCTCTTTTTGGCACCTGCTCTGCGTTTGTGTTAGAGATTAGAAGGTTGGCAGGCTGTCATATCACTGCTGGGGGGGAGGAACTGAAGTACCTGCTCTGAAGGAACAAACGTTAAAGAGGAATTTTACCCCTATCTTTGAAATGTTCAGTAATGGCAACCTACTTCTAGATAATTGCCGGCTTTTTATTCTTTGCATATCTTATTTTTATTTTCCTCCCCATTCTTCTCACAGCGGCCATTTTTACTAAGGGCAGATGAATCCCTCTCCCTTTACTTCCTGGAACTCTGGCACATGTGACTAGGACATGTGACCATGCACCTCATCTCAGGGGAGGAGCCACTGTCAATCAAACACTCTTACCTACCATGTCAGGCTATACCAGGAGCACTGCCTGACGGTGTGCTTGATTGACAGTCACTTCTCTTGTCATTACACCTCATGGTGGCTAAAAAGCAGGAGGAAGTCACTGGCAAGATCAGGTTTTTGTAATATAAATTCAATGCATTAAAAAAAAGCAGAAAGGCACACAGTGTTATACAAATTTTATTATTATGGGCTATCATTTTTATATATTTTTTTGGAGGGGGCGGGCTTTGCAGTCACTTTCATTGAATGAAAATCTTGAAATTCTAAAAGAAACAAAGTAAAGAAAAGACAATAAAAAGATGACAGGGTGGGGGCTGAGGAAGGAAGAGAATAAAATGGGGAAAAAGCTAAATATTTTCCTGCCCACACTTTCATTTGAATCAACTAATAATACAGAAACCCATAAAAGGGAAGTTGACAAAACTCACCCTGATGAATGTCAGGGAGGACAGGCGATCTTTCTGCACTGCTGTATAAAGCTCATATAGCTTTGAAGGATTCACCTATGGCCCAGGAATCAGTGGTGTATTTTGGTTTTGTGCTGCCCCAGGCAAGACTAAACTCAGGCACCCCCCCCCATCTAAATTTGCCCCACCCCATCTTGTTTAGGACATTTTGCGCAACCTGCCAGTCACTGGATACAGCAAACACGGGGTCCCAAGGGAGCTGTGCATGGTCTCTGGTGGGCTGCACGGGATCTCGGGAGAGCTGTTCAGGGTTTATGGTGGACTGCGTGGGGTATATGATGGGCTGTGCAGGGTCTCAGGAGGGTTGTGCAGGGTCTCAGGAGGGTTGTGCAGAGTCCCTTTCCCTGCATACATGTGCTGCTCCACTTAAAAGCAGCCCAAATTGCCATCAGTACCAACAGGATACATTGCAGTCCTCCAGCCTGCTTCTGGGACATCCCACCATCAGCTCACATGATATGGCCAGCCCCGAGCCACCTGCTGCTTCCCCTCCACCTCCTGTACAAAGCCAGCTGGACCGCATCTCACTGGGCCCTCCCCTCTACCAAGCAGCTCTCTAATTAGGCAGCCACTCTTAGGGCCACTGCCTGATTCTGTGCCGCCCAGCCTCGGCCCAGCAGGCAGGCAAGTACCCAGTATGCCCAAAGGTAAGTCCGGCTCTTTCCACCTCATTGGTTTGGGGCGGAGTTTTCTGCCGCCCTCCTGGAAAGTGCCGCCCTAGGCAAATGCCTAGTTTTCCTTGCAGTAGATACACCCCTGCCCGGAATGTGAACCTGACAAACATTCTCACAACATGAAACTTTTTCTGGTTTTAGAGAATTATTCCTCAAAATAACATGTTGTCCTTTAAAAAAAAAGTCACAAAAAATGATCAAAAAACTAATTTCTGTGTCATGTCCTTCTGTGAAAGTCACACCCATACACAGGAGCCCACTCCTTATTTATCACTTTTGGAAGAGGCCTCCATCATGCATAATTCCATGTTTGTGGGATTGCAGGATTTTGTTGATTTGCTAATTTCTACATTTCCAAAAAAGTCTCTAAAGACCAACATAGAACGTTACATCGGTCGTTGTCCTCAGAGGAACCTACAGTCTAAATCAGGGTCAGAGATATGGGGAGGATTTGTTACAGGGAGGGTCAGTGTTGGGGATATGGAGAGAGTTATTATTATAGTTAGGGTTACAGGGAGGGTCAGTGTTGGGCATATGGAGAGAGTTATTATTATAGTTAGGGTTACAGGGAGGGTCAGTGTTGGGCATATGGAGAGAGTTATTATTATAGTTAGGGTTACAGGGAGGGTCAGTGTTGGGCATATGGAGAGCGTTATTATTATAGTTAGGGTTACAGGGAGGGTCAGTGTTGGGGATATGGAGAGGGTCAGAGTTATAGTAAGGGTTACAGGAAGAGTTATTGGTACAAGGAAGGTTAGTGTTGGGGATACAGGGAAGGTTAGTGTTGGGGTTGCAGGGAGGGTTAGTGTTGGGGTTACAGGGAGAGTTAGTGTTGGGGTTACAGGGAGGGTTAGTGTTGGGATTACAGAGTGGATTAGTGTTGGGGTTACAGGGAGGGTTAGTGTTGGGGTTACAGGGAGGGTTAGTGTTGGGATTACAGAGTGGGTTAGTGTTGGGGTTACAGGGAGGGTTAGTGTTGGGGTTACAGGGAGGGTTAGCGATGGGATTGCAGATAGGGTTAGTATTAGGGTACAGGGAGGGTTAGTATTAAGGATAAAGAGAAGGTTAGTGTTAGGATTAAAGGGATGATTATTATTGGGGATATAGAGATGGTTAGGCTCATAAATTCTTGGATTTGTAGTTCCCTAACATCTGGAGAGCTCCAGCTGACCCGCTCCCATGCTGAACTTTCTCTATGCTGAATACAAGCAGCTACAGTCAACAAACTCCCTGACCCCGACATCTGCCTGGATGACAGCCCGCCTGCTGCAATGTAAATGTTTATGCAGTCAGAGGAATGCAGAGTGTAGCCGGCTCAGCCACTATCTCAGGTATCTTATAATAACCGATTGTCTGACAGGTGCAGGCCATACCTCCAAATCCTGCCTGTTACTGGGAAAGAAGGGGCTGGGGGCAACCGGTTCATGTCTGCAGACATATCAGCAGCTTCTCAGTGCTCCAGATTGCCTAACACAGTCTTATGTTCTACACTCTTTTCATTTAAGGCATACCTAGGAAGTCCCTGAAGTTGGAAAACACACATAGATTTTTGTTTGATTTTTTTTATTGTTATATGCAGCGAGCATTGAATTTTAAAAGAGAATGTGACAAATGACAGGTTCTCTTAGAAGAACACTCCCCACCCATTGATACCTGCGTTCCCCAACACTCTATGCATCAGTTGGAGCTGTGAACCTTGTTCTCCAGTTCTACTTTAGCCCCCATTCTTGAGCGTGAACATTTGTAGGTGATTTTGAAGCTTTTTTTTCTTGCTTTTTGCAGCGTTTTTAGGCTTGAGTGTTGTTGTTTATGTGCATGCTAGGTGCGCTGTGTGCCCTAAATGCATGGTGACAGGCATGACCTACAGTATGGTGTGAACAGGCAGTGGCGTAACAATAGCCATAGCAGCTAGGGTTGCCACCTGTCCAGGATTCACCCGGACAGTCCGGGTTTTCAATGCTGTGTCCGGGTTTCATGGCAACTGAAACCCGGACACAAGAGGTCAGGCAGACAGGGGCAACCAAAATTAAGATAGGGGCTACTGACCCCCCACTGAAAATAGTCTCAACTGTGATATTTGCATTTGAATGGGTGGCGCTATTTACATATGAATAAGCCACGACTCAACAAAATGTCCGCGCATCGCTAGAGTGTTCGGGTCTCACTGGAAGAAAAGGTGGCAACCCTAATAGAAGCCCACCCGGCTGCTATTGGGCCTAGGGCTGGTAGGGCCCCCATTAAGGATTGCAGAAGTTGCTGTTGACCCTGTACGCCCCTGTGACATTTCCAATCAAGAAGAGCTGACATCAGATACACCGGAGGAGACTATGCAGACAGCTCACCTACTACCTGTCCTTGATTTAGATTATAAGGGTCTGCCATGGGGCCCTATCAACATTTTCGCTCCATGATCTGTAGTTACGCCCCTGTGAACAGGCCTTTAGTTCCCATTCACACTTGGGCGTTGCATGAACACGCGCCAAAAGCACATCATCGCTTGTTCTGCCTGATGAAGGGGATCCAACGTGACCCCGAAGCGTCACACTGAGTGTGCTATGCTACTTCTTTTGCATGCACGTCATTAGATAGATGTATTCTACCCGCTGTCGGAGTGTCCATATTCTTTTGTATTACTGAGACGGTGGCCATCCGTCGACTACAGATGCACCCATGTTATTCTGATGGATGAGCGTTCAGGAGTGCAATGGGTACATGGACGGAAAAGCACATCATGGGCACACATTGGCACAATGAAATGAACGGGCTGTCGGGCGAAGAAGGCACCAAAAACGCATCGCGAAATGTGAACAGGGCCTCAAGGTACAGTCACTTTTGACACCATAGACTTCAAAGGGAGCGGCAGAAACAAAAATGTCTATAAAACACACGTAACGTGCATGATTTACGTGATTTCACATCGTCTCCTTTCCGGTAAATAGCTTTCGATTGGCTTAAAGGAGAACTATGGGGTCAGGGCTTTTCCCCATAGTTCTCCTTAGGGTAACGGGAGGACACAAACTAACTCAAGTCTGAAAACACAAAAAAAAGGACACAAAAATCTGCTTGGTCTTTATAATATACCATTGAAAATGTTCTGTTATATCTGTTCAATAAAAGTATTTTTTTTTTAAATGCCCATTGATCCTGCCAGAAATCCAGTCCTGTCCTGAGCACTCAAGCAGTGTTATCAGCCTTGGCTGGTTCTCTCTGTGAACTACAGAATGCCTTCCCACTATGTTATGGAGATGAGAAGAGGGGAAGTCCAAATCAGGAGCGAGCAACCTAAGGCGGCAATTCTGCTCTTCAATATAGTGAGCGTTGTCACCCTAGGACAGGAAGTGTGTTACTGGCAGGATTACCGGGTGAAATAAAGAAAAGGAAACACACCCAGATAAAGAAAACGAATGCAGCCGCCACATCTAAGGACTGGTAAGCTGCAATATATGACATTCTTTTCATAGTTACATAGTATTTGAGGTTGAATAAAGACATTAGTCCATCAAGTCCAACCTATTAGGATCTCATTCTAGGAGTACCTGTACCCCTGTATTTAGATACATTGTAACATTAAATGCAGAGTCAGCTCAAAAAAAGGGAAATTCGAGGGACATGGGATTGTAGAACCCCACCGCACCCACAACCTATAAATACATTAAAATATATGACAGAATAAATAAAAACTATACAAACGATATGAGTGGAAAATATTGGCCGCGGCCCTTTATTGGGGTTAAAAGCAAAATATAAATTCTTTATTTAAATTCAACAACACTAATATATAAACGAATGAACTTTTAAAACCAGTTAACATAAAGTAGCTCAGTCACCCAGACTCGAGCCATACTCATCACCAGTCCAATATAACATTAACACTGTCCACCCACATATGTGGGCGACAATACCCCCAAAAAGGATAGCCGCGACAAGGGAGGGAGGGTGGGGCAAGTTGTGTTGCAGACGATCACTGCTGAAGAGAGCTTCTGACCGTAAACATTTAAAGGTGAGTCCCACAACTGATTGGTTGTTTACTTTTCCCTCCAAAACTTAGGTAACTAATCACGACCACCTTATTTCCAAAGATCTTCCTAGCGACAGCCATCTCCAGGCAGAATTGACATGATGACACTATTAAGGGGCACCTGGAAACAGACAAAATGGGAAACCAGAAACAGCCCAACGGAAAATTCCAGAAGACTGTACCTTATCGTGACTAAAACTATTGTTGGGTTAAAATAATAATTTAATTGAATTAAGTGGGTGCAGGGGATGACACAATCCCATGGGGCCACTTCATTATATTTGTGGCCCTGACATTATTTCACAAGAATTCATCTTTAAAACCTGAGGCTGTTCCTGGAAAATATGGCAGACACTTTCCTGTATTCAGGTAATATTTCTTCTTCTTCCGTCTGCAATTAAGCACTCGGGCGTTCCTGGTAACATTGATGGGTGACACATTCCTCTGTACAAAAATTCTAATTCCGTCCCGTGTGATGTCATTAATGGAATTAAAGCGCCCATGCAGTGTATAGAGAGAGGTGCGCGTTCACCGAGCCACCCGCAGGGGAGACTGGCTGACATTGAGATTTTAGCTCAGCCTTTTTAACATGGAGGAACCCTTGAAATAATAATCAGCTTTCAGGAAACACTTTCCAATACTAATCACATCTCACAAGAGGCTGAAAAAACATAGACCATGAAAATGTTCAGTGCCCTTTTACATTGGTGGTCAGTGCAGAGCTCCCCTACATGTGTGGTCAATGGAGGAGGACCCCATTACATTGGTGGTCAATGGAAGAGGATCCCATTATATTGGTGGTCAGAGGAAGAATGTTCCTTACATTGGTGGTCAGTGGGAAGAATGTTCCGTGAGGGCCCATTCACATCAATTGAAGTGCGTTCAGGAACAGCAGCTGCTAGAACGCACAGCAATCGCTCACAAAACTCCCCCTTTCATTCGGGGGTTGGAGGGGGCTTGGTGGTGCAATGAAGTCAACGGCACTGCAGCCACGCCCCCCACCCGCTATGCGATCGGACGCGTGGCAAAACATTCTCTGCGTTCTGGTCCACTGCAAACGCAAAAAAATAACGAAGGGGGAAGTTTTGTGAGCGATTGCTGTGCGTTCCAGCAGCTGCTGCTCTGGAACACACCGCAATTGGTGTGAATGGGTCCTTATAGCCCGTCCTTCTCTATGGGAGTACGCAGCCGTACGCCGCCCTACGCTCTCCCACCCTGCGCGTCCGTGCGGGTGTCCATACCCGTACACTGACAGGATGGATCCTGTCGGCGTCCGAGCCGGGACACCCGCACCCGTACGGACCTGCACTCTTGGGGTGAGCGTAGGGCGTAGGCCTTAATCTGTTATTTCAGTGAGGTTATTACTGAATTGTGTGTGGTGTCTCCCTGGGATTATCCGTGTTCGAATCTGCCCAGACAAGGCTAATGATACCCAGCAGGAATGGGATCTTCATGCTCCTTGTTTACCAATATCCCATCAGCTGCTGAGATATTATTATTATTATTATTATTATTACACAGGATTTAGGCCCCATTCACACCTGACCGTTTTGTAGCGCGTCCTACGCTCGATGAACGCTCTACAAAACGGTCAGAAAAATAAATAGCATTGTAGTCAATGGTATCGTTCCCACCTGTCCGTATTTCCGCCCGTCCCGAACGCACTACAAAGCGGCCCACGCATGAAAAGGTCCCGGAGCGTTTTTTGCTGCGTATTGGTCCGTTTTGTAGGGCGTTTTCCATTTGTATACTGCCAAGTAGCCTTTGGAATCGCGCGACGGTCGCGCGACTTTTTTACCGCGAATCGCGGTAAAAAAACCGCGTGACGGTCACGCGACAGACGCGCATATTACAATACGGATAGGTGTGAATGGGGCCTTATATAGCGACAACAGTTTGTGCAGCACTTTACAATATCAGGAAGACTTTACAATCACAATGCAATTCAAGACGAGATGGTAAGGAGGGCCCTGCCCCTGAGGGAGGCAGACCCTCTCCCTCCATTTCTATGGATTTCCCTCTAAACAAACTCGCCGACCTCCTCGCTCTCCCAATCCCGGCCTTCCGATAGTTCCAGCAAATATTTGCGCTGCTCGGAGCGGAGCGGATGGGAATTGTCAATAAAATCCTCAGATTGGTGACATCCTCGCAGATAAAGCATCACGCGCTAATAGCTCAGACAGTGCAGGAAATAGAGATTAGCGTAGTCAAAGTTCACGTCTTGACAAATACAGATTTCCATGGATATAAAACACAGATTACTCATTGATCCCAAAGCACACTCAAATCTACCAAATCTTTATATTGGATTTGCGTGTTTTTTTTTCCCGTCTCGTACTTTCAAATAAACTCCGTGACCTGCTGACCGAAGCTTTCTCCCAAAACCGAGAGGCAACTGGAGCTTGCCGAGCAGTAAAGGTGGCCACGCACGTAGCATGCAGTTTGTACAACCAACCAAGCTTAGGTTAACGCCATCATGCGCTTTATGTATTCTATTGATTGATAGACCTTATTGTTCAGAGTGGCAAACACCGACCCCACCCCCCACCATCCCCTGCCGGTCCCAGTAACATCTTTCACTGGTATTCCTGTTGTATGTATCCAATCTGAGGGGTTCTTTGAACAATAGTCATATATGCCAAGTAATTGTTTCTTGAGACCATACATGCAGGATAGTCATCTCCTAGGTCTCGTCACTTCCTATCTGTCCTACTGTGTTCAAGACAGGTGCCCTAAAGCCAGGGCCGGATTTCCCACACGGCTAACCGAGGCCCGGCCTTGGGGCAGCAGGGAGTAGAGGGGCAGCAGGGGTGTGGAATTCCTATCTCCCGACGCCCGGGACATGCAGTTCCGGGAGCCGGGCGGGAAGTTGTTTTCTACATTTAGCCCTGCTTTGGGCTAAATGTACAGCGGGGAAACCGCCGCTTGTTTTGTACAAGTGATCTCAGCAATGTCTCCGAGATCACTTGTATGCAGCCTGCATACAGTGGGGGCACATTGAGGAACCTGGCATTGGGGCAGCAGGGAGAGTAAATCCGGACCTGCCTAAAGCACTAATACACAATATACATCAGAGGAATATTTCTACACTTTGTATATAAAAAGAAAAAAAACATAAATATCATTCCCATTAATAGAAGGTCAGTGTGTAAAGAATGAATGCATGGAACAAGTTTCGTGGCCGGTACTGCAGATCTGAACCAGATAGGGTGTGGACACCAAACATTTACCAACGGCGTGCAATCAACCGGTGACATTGCGGTGACCTGCCCGGCCAGCGTGAAAATGATCTTGTTGCTAGGGAGCCTGAGGATGGAATGGAGAGCGGAGGATATATGGCGGGGATTGGATTTCAGAGTAAATAAATAGTTTGGTAATGATTTGGAGGGATAAATAATCCAGTGCGCGTCCTCTTGTTTACCGCTAATGACTGCAAAACAGCCGGCTTCATAATGACCGGTAACATATTCAGGACTCTCACCCCCGCAGGGAGACACATCCAGGGTGATGATGTGCCCACGTAGTCCAACTCCGGCCCTCCAGCTGTTGTGGAACTACCATGAGGCATTGCAAGACTGACACTTACACACATGACTCTCAGAGGAAAAGGCATGTTGGGTTTTGTGGTTAACCAGTTGACATCCACGGTGTTAAACCCCCTTCCCATCCAGGCCATTTTTCAGTATTCAGCGCTGCGGTACTTTGACTGACATTTATTCCGTCATGCAGCGCTGTACTGAAATGAATTTTATACCCTTTTTTGGGGACAGATAGAGCTTTCTTTTGGTGGTATTTATTCACCACTGGGGTTTTTATTTTTTTACATATGAAGGAAAAATTACAGATTTTTAAAAAAAAAAAACAGTTTCCCCTATATTAAATTCTAAAACATTTATAATTTCCCAATTTTTTGGTAAAATATAAAAGACGGACAGCTGGAGGGCCGGAGACGTCCACCCCTGAGCTAGAATTACTGGGACTTCCCGGCGACATGAAAGGGGGCGGTTGGACGTTCAGGTTTGAGGTGACCGGCATCATGGTGGCAAATCAGATCATTTTCTACCAATGCATAGGGGATGGGGGTGGGGGGTACTACAATCAACACCTTGCCTCCATGAGGTCCATGGTTATGATTAACAGATTATGTGGATTGGAGCAACATTCACCATACTTATTCCCAGAGAATTGTTGTGCAAGTCATTCTGAATTGAGAAAGCTGGTCGGATGACCAGTGAAACATCTTCAGCAAAAATACAGCAAGCCCAGTTGCCTTGATTTATTTTTTACAGATATACCATGACCTGGATGAATGAGAACCTTCACATACATAGACCCACTATACCTTTATTTAAAGAGAACCTGTATCTTTGTACATTCAGGGCAAAGTGACAGGATCTCCTGCTAACCCCGCCTCCCCAACCTTTGATACCGTTGCCACGCTTCCTTTGCTTCTCTGCTTATCCATGGAAATACCTAACTCTTCTGGGTATGGGGGGGACATGTGACCTTCTGCTCTTCCTCCCAGGATGCAGCGCTCGGGACTGAGCAGCCAATCACCAGGCTAGAACACTGTCATGCGTGGGAGGGGAGAAGGTCATTAACCACGTGTAAGCTGCAACAGAGAGCGTCATGGAGCTTACATAGCCCCAGGCCTCCAGTGCAGCGTGGCAAAGGTATCAGTGCAAGGGATGGGTGGCCCATCAAGAGGACCTGTCACTTTGCCCTCTCAGTGATGAATTATCTTTCAAATAACGGACAACATTTTTTTTTCAGCTCAAATTTTCATACGGTAACATATTTAAATTCACATGCAGAAAGAGGACGCGATCCTCTGGCCTGCATGATATCACATTCGTGTCCATCCATGTGAGACGACACGTGAATCAGTGTATGAGAGCGAGGGTCCCGGAGCGCCCACTGGGAATGGTTCACTCTCAGCCCTCTCATCAGGACTCATTACCCTCATCTCTCGCTGCCACCCGCACTTGAGAAATACACCTCAGTCATTATTTTCCATGTGAGGCGCGCACGTGCCGCTACACGCTCGGTGTAATTTAATATAATAAGAGCGTGATGAGCCGCGGTGGAGGAGGGCGCACAGAGCGCCGGGAAGGATTGAACAATGAGGCCTGATATATATTCATGGCTCACCCACATGCTTCATTTTACTAAAGGACAAATCCTCATCAATATTATTTTTTAGATACTTCAGAACTTAGAAATAAACATTATTGTTCCCGGATTCACGTGACGAGGACTTGCCAGGCTGCTGTGTGAAAGAGGAACAATCATCCGTCACTCTACACACTGCCTGGGGTCCACGTATGAAAGAGGAATTATGTTTTTATGGCTTGCCTTTAGCTTTGACTGAATTAACCCCGTGTAGGGATACGTTTCCTCTCAGCACCTGTTTCCTGGTAGGCTGTTGTGTGGGCGGTGGGGGCAGATTAATGATTGGCTGGGCACTGGTGCCATCACAGGGGCAGGCACAGGGGTAGGAGTTACTGGTGGTTAGGCTAAGTGTAAGCCCACCCATGAGCAACATCTCATGGGCACTACTGGTAGGAATTACAGGTGGTTAGGCTGAGTATAAGCCCCACCCATGAGTGGCATCACAGAGGCACTACTGGCCAGGGGTTACTGGTAGTCAGGCTGAGTATAAGCCCCACCCATGAGTGGCATCACAAAGTCACTACTGGCCAGGGTTTACTGGTGGTTAGGCTGAATGTAAGTCACACCCATGAGTAATAGTTTAGGACTAACACTGCCAGGAATTACAAATGGTTTGGCTGAGCATAAGCCCCACTCATGAGTAACATCTCAGGGGCACTACTGGCCGGAGTTCCTGATGGTTAGGCTAAGTATAAGCTCCACTCATGAGTGATATCACAGGGGCACTACTGCCAGGAGTAGGCAGTAGTGCCCAGCCCACAGTGGTTAGGCTGAATGTAAGCCCCACCCATGAGTAACAGCATAGAGCTAATAATGGCAGAAAATACAGGTGGTTTGGCTGAGTGTAAGCTCCACTCTTGAGTGACATCTCAGAGGAACTACTGGCAGTAGATACTGGTGGTCAGGCTGCATACGAGTCACACCCATGAGTGACATCTCAGGGGCACTAATGGCAGGAATGACTGATGATGATTGATTAGGTTGAGTGTTGGCCAAACCTATGAGTGACATCTTAGGCCCGGGGCACTAATGGTATGACCTACTGGTGGTTAGGATGAGCATTAGTCCCACCCATTAGGGGTTCATAATTGAGTGGCAGAAGTGTCTTTGAGTCTCAGATATAACGGGGCTTGTAAGGTTGATTGCTGTTGAAAGAGAGGATGGACCCCCGAGGAGTGAGCACCTGTGAGCTAAGGATTGCAGAGGTCTTAAGGGTGACTTCATCTTTTGTCAGCAATATACATGTAACATACATTGTATTCCTTGTTTCATAAATAACTGCTTTCAATAGTTTTTGTTGCCTTTGTTCTTGTCCCAATGATTTATTCCGGCTTGGGGAATTTACTTTGAGACCCCACTTTGGATTCGTCAAAACAGATTTCATATGTTGCAAATTTAATTTCAAAGTCCAACCAGCTGTTCTATAGATATTGAAAAGGACCATTGTGGTGAGCTCCGTGAAGGTGAAACTTACTAAAAGGTCCCTGCAATAAAATGTATATTAGACCTCATTCACACGAGAAAAGGCACATCTCCGCGCTGCCTGCACGGCCATATCGGGCAGCACCCGGGAAGGACAGGAGCTGCGTGTGATAAGTACGCAGCCCCTGTCCGTCTCTATGGGAATACGCGGCCGTACGCCGCACTACGCTCACCTCAAGTGCAGGTCCGTACGGGTGCGGGTGTCCCGGCTCGGACGCAGACAGGATCCATCCTGTCAGCGTACGGGTATGCTCACACGCAACCACACGGACATGCAGGGCGGGTGAGCGTAAGGTGGTGTATGGCCACGTACCCCCATAGAGAAGGACGGGGGCTGCGTACTAATCACACACAGCACCTGTCCTTCCTGGGAGCTGCCCAATATGGCCGTGCAGGCAGCACGGAGCTGTAGGTGCCGGCTTTTTTCCATGTGAATGAGGCCTTAAAGTCACCTCTTAGGTGGCCTGTGTTTTCTACCTCTCTTAGTTCCAGTGCTGCAGCCCCCATCAGTCTTGTGTCACAGTCTTTGTGTTACAGTCAATGTACCCATGAAACTCCTGGCCACTTTTCACATACAGATTAAGTGGGATGGCAGCCGTCTCTATACATGAGTAAGAATATGGGCACCAGCACTCCAAACGCAAGTTAAATACTTCTATTTATTGACGTACATACAGAAATTTACACTCAGTGCAACATTTCGGGGTCTCGCAGGAACCCCTTCATCAGGCAGAACAGCCCCCCCCACACCACCTTCCCCATTCTCGTGCACTGTGTGGTTCCTCCTAAGTCACTATAGGACTCAGCAGTGATGCAGGGGTCCGGGGAATGTAACCACACCGTGCAGCGGGAGACATAAGGTATCTGACACTCCAGGAAGTATTGAATGCTGAAGAGGCTGATGGGGGCTGCAGTGCTGGAATGAAGTGAAGGTAGGAGACACTGACCACCGGAGGGATGAGTATAATACCTCTTTTACTGCAAGGAACTCCCAAAAATATATATTTTTTGCCAGAGGGAGTCACTTTAAAAAAAAAAAAACCTCCTTCATAATGAACTTACATTTTAAATGTATTGTGTCCAGGAAAGTCTCTGAAACAAACTGTTTCTGCTATTTATATCTTGTGTAGCCTATTAGTGCTAATCTGTCAGAAACCAAAACCGGAAATCTTCAGCTTATCCGAGCTTTATTTTTATTTGGAATTCTGTCAGGTTTATTTCAAATAATTCGATTGGCAAGGTGATCAGTAGACATGTGCAATTCCTTTAGTTCCGAATAAAATTCGTACAAATTTTCCGAGATTCGGACACATTCAAATTTCTGAATCCCAATGTGTCCGAATCCGAATTTCCGTTTCTGAATTTCGGATCCCATGCGAATTTCATACAAAAACGAAACTGAATCGAACATGTGACTTTTCTGGACAATCAGATGTGTTTTTCGGTTTAACGCATCCGAATGGGTCTGAATACGAATTTTCGGTACGGAAACATTGGAGCCATATACAGTATATACATATAATACTAGCTGAGGCTCCCAGACCCGAATGGCAATCAGGATCCGAATTTCTGAATTGCATTAGGGAGATCCCTGAATTTTTCCGCAGCTTACATGTCTAGTGATCAGTCAGTTTTAATAAGAGACTTTAGAGCATCTCATAGGTAGAGCGAAGATTCTTCAGTGCTCTGCTACTCCTTCAATGTCCAATCAGCTGACAAGTGGTGTTTCCTTGACCAAGTAAGGGTCAGGGGTCTGGCTGTTCTCTCTGGCAGGGATGCCTGGATCACATGAAGTCCCGAATGGAATTAAAGGAGAACTATTGGGTAAGTGTTTTTCCCCATAGTTCTCCTCAGGGTCACGGGAGGACATAAACTAGCGTCCTCCCGTGACCCAAAGCTCAGTATACCGCGAGCTAGAGCTTGTGGTATACTGAAACCTCCGCAGCCGACATTACTGTCTGGATCCACCCAGCTGCGTGAGTGACAGCTGGCTCTGCCTATCTAGAGGCAGAGCCAGCTGTACCCACCCCTCCCCCGTTCGTTCCTCCAGTCAGCGCTGGAGGATCGGAGGGGTGGAATCCCTGCAGGGAGCTGTGAGTGACAGTCACCGCTCTCAGTTTCATTGTCACACGTCGGCTCGAACTATGAGGATGAGTGTAAATCACTCACCTCATAGTTCTCCTTTAAAGATCTTTTGGCAGGCAGTGCAGCTCTCATACATTTCAGACATGTATTTATCAGTCTTTTTGGTGTTAGACTTTAATCTGAACGGACAAAGTCCCTCCGCCATGCATGATACAAATTGCAGGAATGCCGGGTCGCCCTTAGCAGCTGCGCGTAGCTACGGTCTGCGTTTCAGTTTCAGAAATCCCGTATGAATCCCGGACGAGGCATTTCTGGCACCAAT
>NW_017306324.1:283639-307160 GCF_000935625.1 Nanorana parkeri
TCTTCAACGGCTGAAATGCCAAGTAAACAGCTGAAGACCAGACGGGAATGTTGTGACCAGAGTCCTCATGATGGGAGGGGATGATGAAAATGTTCTCCACTACATGTTCCCAAGGCAATGTGTACCAGTGGTGTACCAGAGCCGCACCCGTATGGCCAGCTCAACCACAACAACATGTCAGGTTTCAGCGTTCAAAAGCAGCAATGTAATTTCTTGCTGAGATTTCCATCAGTTTTGGGGGGAAATCAGCTGCTATCAGTTTAGAGTTGTCATGGAAGTCCGAAATGCCGTCCACGGCCATTTTATTAAAAGGGTAAAAAGGGCATTTGTCTCAGGTTCACCAACAGACCTGTGATGAGGGTGGCCATTGCAGCAGCCGCTCAGTCTAATTATAACTAGCAGAGGGAATGTGCACACGGTCGGGTGATTCACAGCGAATGAGCAATGCAACAAAATTCCCCAGTGCTCATTACAATTAGACAGCAAAGGCAATCTGACTATAACCTGTTATAACATTTTAAAGCTGAACTCCGGGGAAGTAAAAAAGACATGTTTAGGAAGCTCTGTGCTCGTTAATACATCGTTAAATGTATTTTTCAACGCAAGCGGTGTAAGTACCTGAATTCCCACAGGAAGCATACTGATAGGAGCAAAGAACAGAGAGGTGAGCTCATCAGTCTGCTGCTCCTCCTTCACCAGTGACAGGTTGGGGGAGGGACAAGACCTGTAAGTGTTCTTTAACTGCAGTAGATAATAACTAGGTCATATGCCATATTAGACATATGACACAGCTGTGCTGTGTGCATGAGTTGTATACATCTCAGGGCTGGATAGACAATATGACAAATCCTTTGGCAGGTAAAGCAGCTCTCTTATATGTATTTTGTTCTTTTGTGTGGACTTTCTGACCTTAGCTCAGGTTCCTGGCAAAGAATTGGATATTTCATGTTGCCTGAAATTGCTCTTTTAAAGTGGAATTGCTCAGAAACAAGAAGTTCTTGCTCAGCATGTATTGAGACCTTTAAATCAGGATCGGCTTTCAGCCAAGTAGGTGAACACCAATTACTATGATTCCTGAGGACAATGGTGGGGATGGTTCACTGGCGTTTGCTGCTCCATTGAACACCAAGCATTGACTGCAGAGATTAAAGGATATTAACCTTTGTGGCCAGGAATGTCAGGTCTGTTAGCCTAACCCAGTGGACATACACAGTCTCAGAACCGGTACATCTTGAATAATCCAAAAATTAAACAATTTCCATTCCATAGAATTCATAGATTTGTGGTTTGGCTGGATATTCGAAGCTTAATTGGGTAGAACGCACTGAAATACCTCACATTTGACAATTAGAATATGGTCTTGTGTGTCCTTCTAGCTGATGGGCAGTGATGAGGCTGAGCTTGGTGCAAACTCAGTTCCCCCAAGCCCACTCACACTACTGACTGCCACCCCCTCCTTCTGACCCCTTTAGTTGCAGGAAGGCACATTCCACAACAACTGCTGTCGGGGTAGAGTTCAGAGATTTGAGGGGGCTTAGGCGAACTCAGGCAAACTGGTTTGCATCAAGCCCAGCCTCGTCTCTACTGATTTGACCTTTCATCACGGTCCTCTTGGCACAACCTTTTTCAACCAGGGTGACATCTGGTTTCCTCAGGGGTGCATCGAAATTTTTGCATCATGCCTCTCTCAGGGATCCCAACCTGAAAGAAGCCATTTCAGGGAGGTGTCCTTTTCATTTCAGGGAGGTGCCCTCTACGCCCCCCATCCGCGGAGGGGGGTTAGGGGGGCTGGGAGAGAGCACCCCCCTGAAATGATGGCAGATAGCACAGGAAGCAATAGCTTCTTTGCTATCTGCAGGTTTTTTTTCTGATTTTGTTTTTAGTATTCTGACAGTTGCAGTCGTCAGAATATTAAAAAAAAGGCATAAGAAGGCATAGCTAGATTCCTATTGGCTATTGCACTTTGCAATAGCCAATAGCAAACTAGCTATTGCACCTGCCCTCTGCTACTTTCAATCACCAGAAGAGGACCTGATAAAAAAATTCAGGTCCCCCTCTGCTGATTGACAGCAGCAGTGGGCGGGTACATTACCTAGTTTGCTATTGGCTATTGCAAAGTGCAATAGCCAATAGGAATCTAGCTATGGATTCGTATGCCTTTTTGTTTCTTTTCTGACTGACGGTCGGGCCGCGGCTCCCGATGTCAGAAAAGAAAAAAAAAAACGATTGCAGGGAAAGGTTTATCTGCTCGATCGAACATATTAAACCTTTCCGGGAGGAAGTGTTTCTCTCCCGGGCGGCCGAGAGCCGCTATCTAATAGCGGGAGACTCCCAGAGCGTCCGGGAGAGTTGGGATGTCTGCTCTCTTCTGAGAGAGGGGGACACTGATGTGAAGGGGACTCCTAATTATAATGGGGGCTTCTGAGGTAAAGGGGGACTCTGATGTGAGAGAGGGGAACTCCTTATTATTATGGGGGCTCCTGAGGTAAATGGGGACTCTGATGTGAGAGAGCGGGACTCCTAATTATAATGGGGGCTTCTGAGGTAAAGGGGGACTCTGATGTGAGAGAGCGGGACTCCTAATTATAATGGGGGCTTCTGAGGTAAAGGGGGACTCTGATGTGAGAGAGCGGGACTCCTAATTATAATGGGGGCTTCTGAGGTAAAGGGGGACTCTGATGTGAGAGAGCGGGACTCCTAATTATAATGGGGGCTTCTGAGGTAAAGGGGGACTCTGATGTGAGAGAGGGGAACTCATAATTATAATGGGGGCTCCTGAGGTAAATGGGGACCCTGATGTGAGAGAGGGGGACTCTGATGTGAGAGAGGGAGCTCCTAATTATAATGGGGGCTCCTGAAGTAAAGGGGGGACTCTGATGTTAGAGAGGGGGGCTCCTAATTATAATGGGGGCTCCTGAAGTAAAGGGGAGACTCTGATGTGAGAGAGGGGGGCTCCTAATTATAATGGGGGCTCCTAAAGTAAAGGGGGGACTCTGATGTGAGAGAGGGGGACACTGATGTAAAGGGGACTCCTAATTTTGATGGGGGCTCCTGATGTAAAGGGGGGACTCTGATGTGTGTGCGGCTCCTAATGCTCCTAACCAGATCAGTCACCCTGCACAAGGAGAGGGAGCAGCGGTGACCGGTCTCTATTACAGGAAGTTGTTGCACAGCTTGCAGGAGTTCTACTCGGGATTATGGCAAAGAACAAGAAAAAAAATACACGACTTTTCTCTTTAGATGATATTTATTTAGCCCGGAGTACACTTTTAATATTGATATACTTTGATTCTTACGACTTCATATACTGTCTTTTGCTCACATATTAATTCTGATGACTTTGCCCTATTATATATAACACCTAATATTCACTTGGCTTGTTTTTTTACTAGACTTTGACATTTTTATTCATTCCAAATTGATACTTTTAATGCATCCTTCTATATTACACATTGTTGCCACATCAGTCTATAACTAATTAGCAGAGCACAGAAACATTCAATACAATCTGAAAATGTGATTCATGGGAGATACATCCAGTGATTTGATTCACCCGCACACACATCTGTTATTAGGGGTTTGCTGTATAAATGATCCATTCTGTCATCGGGTGGGGGTTCCTATATGGAACATGTTTCCTCACTCATTACCACGTATTATATCATTATCCATTAGTTCCGATTTATTCTTTACAGGTGAGATTTCAATGTGTTATAAAATCATTTTGTTGCTAATTAGATTCTCATAAATGTAAATTACCAATAATCCGATTGAGTCTCTATTTTTAATTTATCTTGAATTTATTATCATCACACCCAATGCATTCTACCATTAACCCTTGCGCTGCCAAGGCTTTTTTTTTTGCACTCATGTTATTTTAACCCACAATAAATATATATAATAATTTTAATTTTTTTTTCTGAAAGCAGAGACCCTGCAGAATAAAAAGCTGGCCATTGCAAATGTTTACATTGCACAATATTAACACAACTCTTTATCAAACCCAAATATCGGTAAAACATACATTTAAGTTAATTTTAGTGCCCACAAACACAATATAATACCACATTTTTTTTTATAATATAAAAGATGAGGTTATAACGAATAAATAGACACCCGACATGCTAAGGTTAAAAATTGAGTGCGTTTATGAAACGGCGACAAAATACGCTACCCCACATTGTCTATAGACATTTTAAAAGCCCCTACAGGTCATCGGTTTAGAGATATTTGTGAATATTGTCCTTAGAATAATTGATCTCACTCTGGCGCATGCGTCGATACCTAACATGTGTAGGGAGATTTGGCGTTTGTAGGCATCAAGTGGTGAAATCAGAATCACTACCGGCCCCATTCAGCGGGGAGGAGATCGGTGAACAGATGTTTGCTGGACTCCTTCCCTGCTTCCTGCCAACACCCAAGATGCCGTTCCCAAAACAGAGTCCCAGCAGCTGGGTGTCTGTTTAAAGGGGCCCGCTGCCAGTGACATATGACATATGGGTTAAAACCCCAGTAAAATCCCTGTAGGGAATTAATATGAAGCATCTGAGGCAAGTTCTATCTCAACTGGGGCAGTTGCCAACAGCAACCAATTATCTTTTCTTTTTATCATTTGAAAATAGAAATTTGATTGGCTGAGCTCCAGTTGAGACAAAGTTTGTCTCAGACACGTTTTATTGCATCTCCTGATGAGATCTGCTTCCATTATTGGATCTCTAATTCCGTGTTTCCCCGAAAATAAGACACTGTCTTGTATTTTTTTGCCCCCCAAAAAATCACACTAGGTCTTATTTTCAGGGGATGTCTTTTTTTTTTTTTATGTGCAACAAAATGTACAACAATCCAAAGTTATCTGGTATCACTCCGCCTGTCACAGTACCTGGCGCTATAGAGGAAGTATCGGCTAATGCGGCTCTTCTCCCTCCACTCCCTCCACCGCCACAGCCTTGCTTTCGACAGCGCCGACTTCCTTTGCCATCAGGGACGATGGTACCAGCGGTGTAGCAGTGGGGACATCAGACAGCGGACACCCACATGCGCATGTGCAGGTGCCCGTGCAGGATTCTGTACACATGGGGCCAAGCCTGGCTAGACCATTGTCTACTCTGTTCAAAAGTTTGAAATAACATATTGTTCAGCAATGCACTTTCATATAAAGTACACTGATTGGTTTGCAATCGTTAGGGGGATCTGGAGCTCTCAGTGGCAGCCTGGTCTGACAGCTAGCAGATGCGAAAAGTAGATCAATTTTCCATCAGCATGGAGACCTATGTCTGGGATCATCAACATGCATATTGTCAATGCCTAGAGGTTGATGCCAAGTGCACTGGGCTGCATGGTGGCCTTGTAGTTGATACCTTGCAGCCCTGCGGTCATTCTGCCCAGTAAACAATCTGTATGTTTTTGTGGCTTTCCTCCAAGTACTCATTCTTCAGAAACACGGTAATGGGTTAATTAGCTTCTCCGAAAAATTGTCACAATGACAGGGCAGGGACTGTAATCAAAGGTTAATTATTACCTGAAATCACTAATCACTACAGTATATGCTGGTGCTACAATAACAAAATACAGCAGTCACCTAGATATGGAATATGTGTGTGTGTATACGTGTGTGTGTGTGTGTGTGTGTGTATATATATATATATATATATATTTAAAATTATTTTACTTTTTCTTTTCTTGAAACTATTTAAATTTTTTTTATTTTCCTATTTATTTACCATTTTTAAATTAATGAAAAAAAAAAATTTCAGGCGATGTACGGCTGATTTCAGGCGATGTACGGCTGATTTCAGGCGATGTACGGCTGATTTCAGGCGATGTACGGCTGAAATCAGCGGTACTGAGCCTGAGTGAATAGCTGAACAACGTCGTTCGGCTCACTTCACTTCGGCTGTGTTATTCTCTCGGCTGCCTCCGGTAGCTTTGTGAATAACCCCCTTAATGATTCAAGTTGGTGCCTTGAGATCGGTTGTTCTAGTTCTACGAAAATGTTGGACGGGACATTTAAACTAATTATTTCCACACTTGCTGCAGCATAAACGTTCTACGAGCCAGGAAGCGGCTCTGCGCCATTGGAATTAATGGCGTGCTGTTTACTTGCTGGCGGTAATCTGGGGGGCCAAGAATAGCACAGGAATGGAGGGTGTTTTTCTGTTTAATTAAATCCGATTATGACAACGTGTGCCAGGGCGCTGTGGGGGCGAATGGACTCTGGTGACACGCGGCAAAGCTCCCATGGAAAATTAAAGACGCCGCTATTTTCGGAAAGGTGGGATGAATTTAACGTCAATGTTAATCCCGGGTGAGGCTCACATTGTCAATGGAGGGGATTATGGACTCAGCAGGCTGATACTGCAGGAAGGTCAGGTTTGCTCTCCCGTTAATCTCCTAAACTGTTCTTTTGCAGTTATTATGACACACGATACAACCGTCACTGTTTTTTGCACCCTCCAGCCAAGAGCCCCATTGAGGAGACTAAGGCCAGAATTGTCTACCGGCTGATGGGATTTAATCACCTTGCTGACAGAATCGGTGTATTTTATTACTGCAAACAAACTGGTTCAATCTCTGGTTGCGTCCAGGTTTACCCTCAGGAAATTCCATGGAGACTGTTGCCAGCTAGCCATGCCACATGATGCGACTGCTATGTAGGGATGAATTTCAGCTCTAAGCCCCGAAGGTTGCTATAATGTGCCTCCTCCATGACTGCAGATCTCATTGATGCCTTAGGCACTAGCACTGGGCTCCCAGCACAGAGAGCAATGCCCTAAGGTTACCATCACACTTAAGCTGGTCATAAGCTGGGAGATTTGCAGGCGAACATTCATACGAAAAAAATCTGCTCAGAACTTTCGATAGTGCATCAGAGTTAGAGAAAGTTAACCCTGTTCACTAACCCTCCCTGTAACCCCAACAATAACCCTCACTGCGGCCCCAACACTAACCCTCCCTGTAACCCAAAACTAACCCTTCCTGTATCCCCAACACTAACCCTCCCTGTAACCCCAACACTAACCCTCCCTGTAACCCCAACACTAAAATTATTTTACTTTTTCTTTTCTTGAAACTATTTAAATTTTTTTTATTTTCCTATTTATTTACCATTTTTAAATTAATGAAAAAAAAAAATTTCAGGCGATGTACGGCTGATTTCAGGCGATGTACGGCTGATTTCAGGCGATGTATGGCTGATTTCAGGCGATGTACGGCTGAAATCAGCGGTACTGAGCCTGAGTGAATAGCTGAACAACGTCGTTCGGCTCACTTCACTTCGGCTGTGTTATTCTCTCGGCTGCCTCCGGTAGCTTTGTGAATAACCCCCTTAATGATTCAAGTTGGTGCCTTGAGATCGGTTGTTCTAGTTCTACGAAAATGTTGGACGGGACATTTAAACTAATTATTTCCACACTTGCTGCAGCATAAACGTTCTACGAGCCAGGAAGCGGCTCTGCGCCATTGGAATTAATGGCGTGCTGTTTACTTGCTGGCGGTAATCTGGGGGGCCAAGAATAGCACAGGAATGGAGGGTGTTTTTCTGTTTAATTAAATCCGATTATGACAACGTGTGCCAGGGCGCTGTGGGGGCGAATGGACTCTGGTGACACGCGGCAAAGCTCCCATGGAAAATTAAAGACGCCGCTATTTTCGGAAAGGTGGGATGAATTTAACGTCAATGTTAATCCCGGGTGAGGCTCACATTGTCAATGGAGGGGATTATGGACTCAGCAGGCTGATACTGCAGGAAGGTCAGGTTTGCTCTCCCGTTAATCTCCTAAACTGTTCTTTTGCAGTTATTATGACACACGATACAACCGTCACTGTTTTTTGCACCCTCCAGCCAAGAGCCCCATTGAGGAGACTAAGGCCAGAATTGTCTACCGGCTGATGGGATTTAATCACCTTGCTGACAGAATCGGTGTATTTTATTACTGCAAACAAACTGGTTCAATCTCTGGTTGCGTCCAGGTTTACCCTCAGGAAATTCCATGGAGACTGTTGCCAGCTAGCCATGCCACATGATGCGACTGCTATGTAGGGATGAATTTCAGCTCTAAGCCCCGAAGGTTGCTATAATGTGCCTCCTCCATGACTGCAGATCTCATTGATGCCTTAGGCACTAGCACTGGGCTCCCAGCACAGAGAGCAATGCCCTAAGGTTACCATCACACTTAAGCTGGTCATAAGCTGGGAGATTTGCAGGCGAACATTCATACGAAAAAAATCTGCTCAGAACTTTCGATAGTGCATCAGAGTTAGAGAAAGTTAACCCTGTTCACTAACCCTCCCTGTAACCCCAACAATAACCCTCACTGCGGCCCCAACACTAACCCTCCCTGTAACCCAAAACTAACCCTTCCTGTATCCCCAACACTAACCCTCCCTGTAACCCCAACACTAACCCTCCCTGTAACCCCAACACTGACCCTCCCTGTATCCCCAACACCAACCCTCCCTGTAACCCCAACACTAACCCTCACTGCGGCCCCAACACTAACCCTCACTGCGGCCCCAACACTAACCCTCCCTGGAACCCCAACACTAACCCTCCCTATAACCCTAACACTAACCCTCCCTGGAACCCCAACACTAACCCTCCCTATAACCCTAACACTAACCCTCCCTGGAACCCCAACACTAACCCTCCCTATAACCCTAACACTAACCCTCCCTGGAACCCCAACACTAACCCTCCCTATAACCCTAACACTAACCCTCCCTGGAACCCCAACACTAACCCTCCCTATAACCCTAACACTAACCCTCCCTGGAACCCCAACACTAACCCTCCCTATAACCCTAACACTAACCCTCCCTGGAACCCCAACACTAACCCTCCCTATAACCCTAACACTAACCCTCCCTGGAACCCCAACACTAACCCTCCCTATAACCCTAACACTAACCCTCCCTGGAACCCCAACACTAACCCTCCCTATAACCCTAACACTAACCCTCCCTGGAACCCCAACACTAACCCTCCCTATAACCCTAACACTAACCCTCCCTGGAACCCCAACACTAACCCTCCCTATAACCCTAACACTAACCCTCCCTGGAACCCCAACACTAACCCTCCCTATAACCCTAACACTAACCCTCCCTGGAACCCCAACACTAACCCTCCCTATAACCCTAACACTAACCCTCCCTGGAACCCCAACACTAACCCTCCCTATAACCCTAACACTAACCCTCCCTGGAACCCCAACACTAACCCTCCCTATAACCCTAACACTAACCCTCCCTGGAACCCCAACACTAACCCTCCCTATAACCCTAACACTAACCCTCCCTGGAACCCCAACACTAACCCTCCCTATAACCCTAACACTAACCCTCCCTGGAACCCCAACACTAACCCTCCCTATAACCCTAACACTAACCCTCCCTGGAACCCCAACACTAACCCTCCCTATAACCCTAACACTAACCCTCCCTGGAACCCCAACACTAACCCTCCCTATAACCCTAACACTAACCCTCCCTGGAACCCCAACACTAACCCTCCCTATAACCCTAACACTAACCCTCCCTGGAACCCCAACACTAACCCTCCCTATAACCCTAACACTAACCCTCCCTGGAACCCCAACACTAACCCTCCCTATAACCCTAACACTAACCCTCCCTGGAACCCCAACACTAACCCTCCCTATAACCCTAACACTAACCCTCCCTGGAACCCCAACACTAACCCTCCCTATAACCCTAACACTAACCCTCCCTGGAACCCCAACACTAACCCTCCCTATAACCCTAACACTAACCCTCCCTGGAACCCCAACACTAACCCTCCCTATAACCCTAACACTAACCCTCCCTGGAACCCCAACACTAACCCTCCCTATAACCCTAACACTAACCCTCCCTGGAACCCCAACACTAACCCTCCCTGTATCCCCAACACCAACCCTCCCTGTAACCACATTCCTATGGGGGGGCAGTGCTGGTGGTGCATGCAACCAGCTCTTGACACTGGTTGCCGGCCAGAGCATCCCAGGTTGCTAAGAGCTGGTTGATGAGATGGCCCTTTACACACTCTTAGCAACCTGGGATGCTCTGGCCCGGATAGGGGGCAGCAGGCACACTGCAAACATTGTGCAGCAGAGCGGCCATGCAGCTCTGCCTGCTGCCCCCTCCATGTTACCCAAAAAGATGCCACCTACAGCAACGGTCTCAGGCCACCTTATTATAGGGAAAGTCCCTGCCTCCATGTAACCCCAACAATAACCCTAAAACTAACTCTCCCTGTAACCCTTACACTAACTTATTACAGGAAGGTGTGGAGACAAGACTAGTCACCCTGCACAAGGAGAGAGAGGGCAGCAGTGACTGGTCTTTATTACAGGAGGGGGCGGAGACGAGACCAGTCACCCTGCACAAGGAGAGAGAGCAGCAGTGACCGGTCTTTATTACAGGAAGCTCCATGTTTTGCACAGATAGAGAAGAAATACACAAAGCTCACCAAGATTCCAGTAAGAACACACACGACTCTTGTATGAGGACAATATTTGCTTATCTCAGAGATCAGCTTTAATGACAGGTCAGCTTTAAATAACAGTTCATTTCCTAGAATCTGGGGAAAAAAACGTTTAGTTCCACTTCATTGTTTTCTGTTTTTTTGGATACCGATTGAATTCAGGGTGTGCTTAGAGCTGGAATGAACTCTGAGATTCCAGCCAAGAACTGGATGGTGCGGAGAACAATAGACGCTGGAACACAAGTCCTTATTATTGTAGGAGACCAGGACAACAGCAGACCGCATTTCCCTGGACCTGCTATGTGGAGGGTCAGGAAGAGAAGGAAGGGCGGCTCGTTAGGGTGGTGGCAGAATAAAGATTGGGCGAAGCTGACCAGAAAACAAAATTAAATTTGGCTGGATAAAGAGAAGACCACTCTGGTCTGTTGAAGCTGAAGTTTAAACTGCTTATATTTTGCCTCCCCTGGTTCCTCCTTCCGCCACCATCAACATGCTAATGAAATTTTTAATTAAAATCTTTCTATTTTCATTGCACACCTTGTTTTATCATCACTAGGTCCCTATGCTTCTCAGTGCAGCGCAGGCAGATCATGGCTAGTGGGAGGGGCCGGCAGGGTTCTGTACATAGCGTCCTGAAAACGTCACAGTGCCCTGCCTCAGTATTTCTCCCTCGGTCCTGATGCAAGCAGTGGGCTGGCACTTGGGAGGAGTTATGCAAATATCAACATGCTTTGATGGGTGGGTGTCAGTCTGGAGGAGTGGGCGTTCCCAAGCAGGCTGCAGTTGCATAGGTAAAGCACATATATAATGCTGAGCCCCCGTAATTGAAAGTGCTGAAATTCAATTAATGAAAGGGGCAGGTCGGCAATGAAGCAGTCACGCCTATCGCTGTCAGGATACAATATCTCGGCGCGGGGAAGGGGGGTGTTAGCATGGTTGGGTGAATTGCGAGATTTTATATGTTCAGTATGGGCAGCCATAGAACACGTAGCAGCTCTGTCCCGAAATCACACTAGTCATACATGCTGCATGTGTAATCATCTCTAGAGGCGTGTCCGTGTCTCATTATATGACGGCAGAGGCAGACGCAACTTCTAATTTTTATTTATAGACACATAAAAACAGATTTCCTTATTCTAAGTGACACGTCATTACAATTAGGCCAAAATGGTGATTAAACTTCACACTCCACCGAAGACCAGAACAAAATAATTGAAATTGAAACGATGTGATTCCATAAAAACAAAATCAGATGTAAAATGAAATTAAAGGAGAACTATGGGGTCAGGGCTTTTCCCCATTGTTCTACTTAGGGTAACGGGAGGACATATACTAACCTTCTCCCGTCACCCAAAGCTCGGTATACCGCGAGCTACAGCTCTCTATATACTGAGATGCCGCAGCCGTGACGGATCTCAACATTACTGTCTGGATCCACCGAGCTGCGTGAGTGACAGCTGGCTCTGCCAGCTGAACCTGCCCCCGTCCGTTCCGCCAGTCAGCACTGGAGGATCGGACAGGAGAGGGGGGGAATCCCTGCAGGGAGGCGTGAGTGACAGGAACAGGATCAAGAAGTGAGCGAGCTATGTTATGTGTTCGCTCGCTTCCCGATCTATTGAGCCGTCCTGTGACAGTTTCATTGTCACAGGTTGGCTAGAACTATGAGGATGAGTGATTTTCACTCACCTCATAGTTCTCCTTTAAAAGCTGAGCTCCGGATCCAAAACTTTCATTGAAATAAAATCCTCAATAACCTCAAAGGATATAAATCCACTCTGAGCACCAAATGTCTTTACAAACTCAGACGGGACCTTGTAAAAGTAGCGGTGACATCATCACTGTGCTGTACAGAGCCTGCGCAGAGAGCAGAGCTGTGGGAGGGGTCAAGCTGATCCCACCCACTACAGGAGGGGGAGCGGAGACCAGATGTGCTTGCATGGCATAGAGAACATGAACATGTCCGCCATGGCTGGAATAAAAAAATTACTTTATAAAAGATCGTGACCTCATCCGATTCCTATTTATTTATGCAGCGTGCCGAGTGTTTAATTTGTCCCTGGCTGGAAGTGATTACATCTTAGGAGAGGGGTAATCTATACGTCAAGCCTATAGATGTGAGCCATCGCCTGCGAAAGGGGAGGGTGGGGGGTCACATCTGTAGCCCAGTTCATAGTTCTCAATGGCTCGGTGACTCAGCCGCTGCCAAGGGAATTCTGGGTAACCGGAGGCTTTATTTTAATAGCGCATTGTAGGGAACCGTGGGTTAATTACACGTCAAGCCGGTGACAATGGAAATAACTGATTGCAGTACGGGAAGAGAAGGAAGCCTTATGTAATGAGCGAGCACAAACATGTTTATTAGGACACGGTGTAACGCCAGGAGATTCCGATCGCACAGCTGTCAGCATCTGCCCGGATCCAGGGGACGCTCTGGCCTGGACCGTTCATTATATGGAGGCGCAGGGCCGTGCAGTATTAATACCATTATTCATTGGAGTTCTTTCCCTGGGCTGCACTTTGAACGCCAACAACATAATGAGATGAGTACAGACCCAGGGACTACTGAAAAGGCTCATTGACGCCAAAGTAGAGCTGTTCTTGCCTGCTGACATCATAAATTCTAATGGGGCTAGTCCAACGAGAGCAGAGATAGGTTAATTGAGATTGGAATTTATTTGGGGGGGACCCCATGCAGACTCTATGGAGTTGATCTATGAATGCACGCCAACAGCAGGCCCCACCCACTACAGGCTGCCTGCAGAAAACTACAGGAAGGGGCGGAGACACGACCAGTCACCGTGTATATGGAGAGAGAGCAGCAGTGACCGGTCTTTATTACAGGAAGGGGCGGAGACACAACCAGTCACCCTGCACAAGGAGAGAGAGCAGCAGTGACCGGTCTTTATTACAAGAAGCTCCAAGTCTCACATTTGATTACTGCACAGATCTGGAAGAAATACACAACGCTCACCCAGATTCTAGGATACACTTGGCTCTTGTATGAGGACAACATTCACTCAGCTTTAAATCTCTCAGTAGCAAGGAACTCAAACACTTGGGTAGCTTAGCCCTTCACCTGCCTTACTGCTGTGCCATAGTAAATATATTGTAGGAAATGTGTTGAAATGATTGTCCATTTACATTGAAAAAAAAAAATAACAATCAAGAGCAAACACCGTGAAGTCTTTCGGGTTTCGGCTTCTCTGATTCACTGTAATCACGCAGCCAGGCGTGTGACTCAGATTGCAACTTCCAGTAAACACCCACCTGAGCCTGTACCGGGACTGACATGTATATTATCGGCTTGCATCACTCCTGGATGGAGCGCATCCAGAGGCCAGCAACGCTAAACCCTTTCCATTGCAGGTACACCCAGGTTACTTCCAGGGACTGTCACCTTCCAAAGGGGGGGGATAGAAAGGGAAAGAGAGAGAGAGGGAAATGGAGGGAAAATTGAAATTGAACTCATGTATATTTGCATACATATGCATGCAGCCACCATCGCAGGCAGGCGCAACATAATAACCAACAACCAATGACGCTGTGGAGCCATCTCTGTGCTAGCAACCAATGATGCTGTTGCTTGGACGCAGGGGGCCACAATGACTCTGTGCGGCTAACCCACCAGTCAAACAATGATGCCGTGTGGGTCGCGCAGCGTCATTGATTACTAAGACACAGAGGGAGGTAGGCGGTCGAACCGACGACCTAATTGTTTGCACATTTGGAGAACTGTGAACAGTTTGGGTTCAGATCAAACTCATGGTTGACACGAACCGAAAGCTCATCCGTAGTCCTAAATAGGATGAGCTTGGGATTGGTCCAAACCCGAGCTCATCCAAACCTGGAAGTTAATTATCACTGCATGCCCAATCAGCTGCGGTTGGGGCATTCCCTACCCTGCAACTGCAGAGGACGGATGCTGAGGACATCATTGACATTATATGGCCATATTAGGTCAGTGTCATTGCCCAGCTGTGGCCATGTAGTGATATAAGGTCAATGATGTCACCAGCATCGCGCCCCTTTGTTTCTGCGCAGCCGCAGGGATAGAATTCTCTAGGCACAGCTGATTGGGCGGGCAACTTCTCCGGTTTCGGATGAACTCAGGTTTGAGCATAATAATAAATAAAGACATTGATAAACACAAACAACAATAATAATTATTTTAAAATGCATCTAAGCAAGAACTTTTCTTGTTACTTTGAATGGCCTAGGAGAGGGTTTCAGTTGTGGGTGGACAGACCCTTTAAGTCAAACTTCTGTTATCTCCAGCTATTTACCCGAAACCCATCACACAGTAAACACGAGACCATTGTCTTCTGGTTCCAGCAGTTTTTTTTATCTGTTTTCCAACTCCCTGTTCCCAGGTTTCCAAGAAACTCTTGGATGCAAACTTGCACTTTTTAACCCCTGGGGCCCCTCGTATCCGGATGTATTAATCTTACAGGGCGTGCCAGCCATTGTTGGGATTGCTATATAGTGGCAGCTGCTCAAAACTCCATTGCTTACATCAGTCTGAGGTTGCACTTTCCCGAGAATGAGAACGTTTCCTGAGTGTGGACAATGTTTTTCGTTTTCTCTAATGTTTTCATCTGAAACAGAAACTGATTCATATCAGCGCTGGGAGTGGAGCGAACCTTGTTGGCTTACAGCTGGCTTAAAGGTCCACTACAGAGAAATATATTGTATTGTATGGGGCTTATATCTGCAATTATTATATTCAGTATATGATTTTTATTTTTATTTTACATGCCATTATTTATATTTTTTCACATTTACGTCCAGGCAGTTACAGGGTTGAGACAAATGATCTATACAGAGGGATCAGGACTTCCTTCCTCCTGCTGGAGATCCCTCTAGTGATACATGATCTATATGGAGGACTCAGGACCTCCTTCCTCCTGCTGGTGATCAATGTAGTGATAATAAAGATCTATATAGAGGACTCAGGACCTCCTTCCTCCTGCTGGTGGTCCCTCTAGTGATACATGATCTATATGGAGGAGTCAGGACCTCCTTCCTCCTGCTGGTGGTCCCTCTAGTGATAAATCGTCTATATAGGGGAATCCGGTCCTCCTCCCTCCTGCTGGTGGTCCCTCTAGTGATACATGATCTATATAGGGGAATCCGGACCTCCTCCCTCCTGCTGGTGATCCCTCTAGTGATACATGATCTATATGGAGGAGTCCGGACCTCCTTCCTCCTGCTGGTGGTCCCTCTAGTGATAAATGGTCTATATAGGGGAATCCGGACCTTCTCCCTCCTGCTGGTGATCCCTCTAGTGATACATGATCTATATAGCGGAATCAGGACCTCCTTCCTCCTGCTGGTGATCCCTCTAGTGATAACAAAAGATCTATATAGGGGAATCAGGACCTCCTTCCTCCTGCTGGTGATCCCTCTAGTGATGCACCCTGGAGTTCCCCCACTATCACCCCACACTGTTCATATTGCAATCATGTGCAATAAGCATTCCTTAATGTTTCTTTATCTCTGGCCAATACTTCATACTTTTTCCTTAAATAATTTTTTTTTTATTTGGAAACTGCAATTTCCGCCACCAATCTTCCGGCAATGTCAAATCACATTCTATGTTACAAACAAGTCCAGAAATATCAACCCCATTACACCCATCTGTGTCATCAGCAGCAAATAAACAGAACAGGACCCAGTACAGAGTCTTGTGGTACACCACCAGGGACATTTTGTAGGAAAGTCCACAGAGATTAACGGGATCATTGTCAGGGCACAGAATGACCAATAAACCTCTCACTCTGATCTTCCCCCGAGGACAGAGACTTACGCAGCTCATATAGAGATATTATTACTGGGTCACTGGGTTGTCCGTAGGTACACAATGTCCATGGAACATCTTGTATTGACCTGCTCACCGAAAACAACATGGACGTCACAACATCGCTGGTAGTGATATCGGTTCCCTGGTGCTTAGCTACTGAACCTAACAAAGCACAGGTCACAGCCACCCAGCTAATAAAAGATGTGTGGCTCTCGCTGCATTCCTATACAGTTTCCTATACCCAATTTTGGGTTTATTTATAACAATAAATTGTCCAGCAATGGTTAAAATAAAAAAAAAGAAGCTTTTTCTGTAATACTCACATTCTGTCTATTGCCGCCCACCACAGTGTTAGTGCTTTGTGGTCCAGGGACGACCCTCCTTCAGGTCGAATGACACTCGCATCATTCAACCCATAACCTCTGAGCCCAGGGTGTCATGGACCCGCCCCCTGAGCGTGCATCATCAAGTTAGCCTGGGCTTACAGGAGAATACTGCAAATGTCTCTTAGCAGAGAACTGTTCAGCAATATTGAAGGACGGACATACGGTTTTCTTGTTTATTCTACTAAATCAGACATTCTGTCCTTTATGACAATGCGACATCAAGGCGTTTGGGGTGTTTGCATTGCTTCCACAACAAAGGGTTTCTTGGAACATTTGAGGCCTCTCAGTTACCAGGTACCCCCAGAGACCTTACAGCTCCTTCCAAGAAATCCTTTCCAAGAACTGTGCTGGACCAGAGGGAAGACAATGTGTGATGAAAGGGAGCCTCTGTCTCACCAGGCAAATTAGCTGAAAGCTCAGGTGCTCTTCTCTGACTCCTAGTTCCTTGGCAGTAAGGCTCAACCTGTGTTCAGCTTCACACTGGCCTGAGACTAGCATGCAGCCCAGAAGTCTCAAATAGCTGCTTCCATTTGAGGCTTACCACTCAGGTTTTAATTTCCAGGTTTTAAAGCTGTTTTCTGGGTATGACCAAAAAAAAAATCAGATCCCCCCAACTGTATTGCTGGAGAACTTCCCCATGCAGCCACCAGCTCTTTTTAGATTTCTTGCAGCAGGAAATGGTTCCCAGTAACAAAAACCAGTCACCTGAGCTGGCTAGCTGTGTGCTGGGTGACAGATCACACAGAGCAGACGAAGAACCTCTGTTCTTCGTCTGCTCTATGGTGATCTCGATCATCGCCCCTGCTCGGTTTTAATACGAATGATCTCATTAGATCACTCGTATTAAACGAGCAGTGGTTCTTACTACTCGCCCGGTGCCTGAAACTGCATGTCTCGGGCGTCGGGATTCGCTCCATAAGACGCAGGCACATTTTCCCCCTCCTTTTGGGTCTTATGGAGCAAAAAATACGGTATATATGAGAAGCCCTCTGTGGCCTCTGTAGCTGCTGGCAATGTGGAGCAATTCATCCTTAATGTTCACAGCACAATCTCTGTAGTTTTCCAAGCCCCTCTCCCAGCATCTTAGCCCCCATTCCCAACAGTGACTTGGCAGCCTGAAAGCCTTATATGTAATGTAAACACAGAGCAGGAGCACAGAAGGAGGGAAGAGAGCAGAGTGCTGAGACCCAAATTGAAGGGTTTCTCTGCTTTTTGTAGATGAATTACTTCACAGTGGCTGCAGTTACCGAGGTCACCAAGGGCTTGTTTTAAAACTTAGATGCTGCTTGTTAAGCAATAAATGAATGTCTTTAGCCAGGCCGCAGCTCTGCTTTAAAGTGGCAACTCAACATAGCACATGTATGAGGCATTGCTTGTAGAGACCATATGCTAGTAAGGAACTGGGAGAGACACAATATTGAGATGGAAGGACGTGTTACACATAACTTCCAATAACATTATTTACTATTACTTTACACTACATTAAGTTGTTTTGACCTTTTATTGTAACGGTGTGGTTCTTTATTATTTATTGTGCTTTTGTTTACAAGTTGTATGTACGTTTCCGTGAGAAGCGTGAGGAAGTCAGCGTGAAGTCCACGTTGTCGGTCTAGCACAGGCGAAAGGGCAGGAGTCTCGTGCAGGCCAGATGCTGTTGATCTAAGAGGCACATTCCCTTCTCCTATCGAGTCTCAGGATGTGTATTCGGAATCTTCTGTGTTCTTGGAAGGCGTCCAGCTTCTTCCCAACCCTGACCATCCCCTGCCACAGCTGCCAGTCTCCCCTTTCAGGCTTCCCGCCGCTGTGTACAGCCTGTCCCTTCCCTGGCTCAGATGGATGGGGCAATAAGGAGAGGGACAATACAGGGAGCTCTGATCACAGAACAGAGTATCTTCTGACAGGTCACCATAGGGTTACCATAGCGACGTATATACAACTGATACAAAACATCCAATGCAGGAGAACAAAGATATGACGGCTCACTTTTGGAGTCCGGATGAAGCAGGAAATGTCCAAGTTCATGTAAACCCAATCACTAAAATCTCATATAAGAGGAATGCAGAAGTTTTTTTAAGTGGAGTTCCACTTTGCCATGCATAGCATCCGACACTTTGCACACCTCCGAGACCTGGCTGTCATTACGTTTTACTTGCCAAAGGGTTTGTACTTCTGTCCACCCACTCCTGACATGTGCACAGCTCTGTCACACAGCACTGCCCTGTCTGGCAGAGGAGGAGGCCTGATTTTTTTTATTGCTGTAGTTAAGTAAGGCCCCATTCACACTGAGCGTTTCGCAAATCGCGCGATTTGCATTTTGCGCGTTTGTCGCGCGATATCGCGCAAATGGTTGCATTGAGCAACCTAGAATCGCCGCAAAATCCGCTCCAAAAAGGGTCCTGCTGTAGCGACGCATGACCCGTGACAGCGACGGACAGAGCCCCATTGAGATGCATTGGAGAGCGATATCGCGCGGTAAATATCCGCGATATCGCACGGATTACCGCGCGATAAATCGCTCAGTGTGAATGGGGCCTAACACTTACGGGTCTTGTCCCTCCCCCAGCCTGTGACTGGACAGTGAAAGGAGAAGTAGCAGACTGATGAGCTCATTTCTTTGTCACTCTGCTCTCTCCAGCATGTGCCTTGTGAGCACATGAGCACTGCAGCTCACCTTATTGGCTCCTTGTGCTGCTTCTATAACTCAGAGTCTAGGTTCTGTTGTATAGGAATTGCAAGAGGCTGATGGCAACTTCAAATTCAGGTACGTATGACGCTTGCATTTTAAAGATACATTTAATTTAGTATGAAAGCTGAACGTCCGGGAATATAAGTCACATATAAAAGCCTCTTTGCAATCATTAATACATTATTAAATAGGTATATTTTTTTCATGCAAGCAGTGTAAGTACCAGAATGTGATCTGGTAATCAGCCTCTTGCATTCCCTGGACAGCAGGGCTGCAGTATTGGTGGAAGAAGCAGTACAAGGAGCCAATCAGTTCATGTGCTGGCAAGAAGCATGCTGATAGGAGGAGCAGTGGCGTAACTATCGCCATAGCGACCCAGGCAGCCGCTATGGGGCCTGGCGCACAGGGGGACCCGGCCAGGACGAGGAACAAAGGCGTCCCCCTGATGCCGTGCGGGCCGCTTGGATCGCTATGGCATCGCAGGCTGCTGGCTGTCACTGGCGGCTGTAAGGAGCAACGAGCCGGTGTTCAGATCACCGACAACCTGTTCCTCCTCACAGCCGCTGCTGAGTCAGTGACAGCCTGCAGCAGCGGAGGAGGAGGAAGAGGCCAGCCCAGTGGCGGTGGAGGAGGCGGGACCCGCTGGCGGCCAAGGAGGAGGCGGGACCCGCTGGCGGCCAAGGAGGAGGCGGGGCCCGGCGGTGGAGGAGGCTGACAGAGGACCCGGGCTGACAGTTAAGAGGTGTGACCAGCCCACCTGAGACCCTGCGGAGCCCATCATATGGTGGGCTCTGCACGGTCACTCTCAGGTGGGCTGTGTGGGATCTCAGGTGGGCTCTGTAACTAGAATACAAGATTTTGCTATGGGGCCCTGTGATTTCTAGTTACACCCCTGAGGAGGAGAGAGCAGAGTGACAGAGAGATGAGCTCATCCCTGTGCTGTTTCCCCTTTCCCTGTCCAATCAAAGGCTGTAGGCGGGTCCGGGATGACCTGGGCTCAGATGAAGTGGGTTGAATAATGATGAAGATCAGACTGAGGGCATCTAGTGGCATAAAGAAGCACTGCAGGGGGGGAATCTCTGCGCCCAAGTTGAATATTGCTTTGTTATTTGATGGTTTAATGGGCGATTTATTTGTATCTCGCTGTTTTGTGGCTTTAATGAACACAGAGCTGCATTGTTTTGTCTGCCTGGAGTTCAGCTTTGAGTCAGCCCGGCACAGGGGCTGCGAATCTTCACTTCCCTTTTCCTGATAGAGTGATACAATGGTAATAACATTCCGAGGCGCGCACTCCCAGGCGCTGTGTCGCTGTTTATGGGATGTATTCATATAAGGCATTGTTATACAAAAAATTAATTCATGCGCATAAGCTGACTGGCATTTCCCGCTCGCCGTCCTCCTGCCGGGTTAACTTGCCCTTGTCAGCAGAGCTGGAAATCTTGCAGTGCGGCCATCACTAGCTGTTTGCATTGGCAGCCGTGTGGTTCTCTGATACAAAACGACGGCTGGGAAGCAGGGACACCACTGAGGCATGAGGCACAAACTGCGTCATATCTCTTAAATTGGCTATCGCTGGTTGTGTGAAATAAATCTGCTTTGTGTGTATCAAATGCCTTTACAAACCTAAATATTGCCTTGTAAAAGTAGCCGTGACATCATCACTGTGCTGCACATAGCCTGTGCAGAGAGCGGAGCTGTGGGAGGGGCCTAGCAGGCTCTACCGCTACATGAGACTCTTGTCTCCGCCCCCTCCTGTAATAAAGACCGCTCACTACTGCTCTCTCTCCTTGTGTAGGGTGACTGGTCTTGTCTCCGCCCCCTCCTGTAATAAAGACCGCTCACTACTGCTCTCTCTCCTTGTGTAGGGTGACTGGTCTTGTCTCCGCCCCCTCCTGTAATAAAGACCGCTCACTACTGCTCTCTCTCCTTGTGTAGGGTGACTGGTCTTGTCTCCGCCCCCTCCTGTAGTTTTCTGCAGGCAGCCTATAGTGGGTGGGGCCTGCTGGGTCCCTCCCACAGCTCCACCCTCTGCGCAGGCTATGTGCAGCACAGTGATGATGTCACTGCTACTGTTATAAGCTAATATCTGGGTTTGCAAAGGCCTTTTATGATCACAAAGTTGATTTATATGTATTTTGTGGCTGTTGTGGCTCTCTCTCCTTGTGCAGGGTGACTGGTCTTGTCTCCGCCCCCTCCTGTAATAAAGACCAGTCACTGCTGCTCTCTCTCTCCTTGTGCAGGGTGACTGGTCTTGTCTCCGCCCCCTCCTGTAATAAAGACCGCTCACTGCTGCCCTCTCTCCTGGTGCATTGTAACAATGAGAAACACTTTGCAACAATTCATTGATTTCTCGAGATTTGACAGAGTGGCCACCGTGACTTATGTAACGCGCATTCCAGGGCCCATTAGTCGGGGGCAGGGCACGGAGACCCATTACAGCTCATTACGTCCATTAGGGGCCAGGAGATGAGGAGAGATGAACAATGTGCGGGAAGGTTATCGGAGGAAAACAATGTTTATAACAAAAATCAGCGTGCGGGGTGATCATCAGCGGCGCTTTGATGGAGACTTTGTGCACGTTCCAGCCGTCAGCGGAGGAGGTCGCCCACCCTGCCAAGGCGAGTGTATTATCCGCCACCGCTGAGTGACACCGTGACAGTTCTCACAAGGGCCGAAGGGGTCTTCTGAAAGCAGAGGGGTCACTCGGGTCTCTCTCTCAGGGCACTGCTAATACGAGCCGCTTGTCTTGTAACTGTCAGCAACTCTCATTTAGAGTGCTTGCGGTCAGAAATGGCCGGTAAGCTGTAATCTGGTCTGTCAGTATCACGCCGGGGAGTGAGCCGGGAGACAAGAGAAGGACAGAAAATCTATTTAAAGGCTTTTCTCTGTAGTTTAGGATGCATTTTGCTGACGGGGATATAAACTCAGACTGAACGAGGTGCATGCAAGCTGATTCTTCTGCAGTTCACTGGTACCTCGCTATTCATAGGCGCCTGTGTCATCTTGCAGCTTTACCCTCACCTGCACCCGTATTACAATGATATAAATCATCGTTATTATTAGGGATGCTCTGATACTGGTGCTGATACCGGGGATTTTCACAAGTACGCCAGAACATGGCCCAACACTAAACACCGATATCGGCGCTTTATATGTTTAAACTGAAGCGTCTGCCTGAGGTCCTGCGCTTGCTGGGGACCACGCGGCAGCCTTCTGGGAGACCACGCAGCGCCTGCTTACAGTGCTTCTGCCGCCCGCACATGTGCCCCGGCTGAGGACTACAAATCCCACCAATACGTTATACAGCAACGCAGAAAGGAAACCGCTTATAGAGGACTACAAATCCCACCAATAGGTATACAGCAATGCAGAAAGGAAACCACCTATAGAGGACTACAAATCCCACCAATACGTTATACAGCAATGCAGAAAGGAAACCACCTATAGAGGACTACAAATCCCACCAATACGTTATACAGCAACGCAGAAAGGAAACCGCCTATAGAAGACTACAAATCCCAGCAATATGTTTTACAGCAACGCAGAAAGTAAACCGCCTAAGAGTCAGTTTAAATCAGGGGTGGGAAATCTCCGGCCCTCCAGCTGGGGTGGAACTACAAATCCCGTCATGCATCTGTCTCTGGGAGTCATGCCTGTGAGAATGTTGCAATGCCTCATGGGATTTGTAGTTCCAACAGCTGGAAGGCCGGCGTTGCCCACCCCTGTGGGGCAAGTTAGCATTTAGTTAGCATTTCAGAAGGTGGTGAGCAATGGCAGCCTCCATATTACTGTCATGACAGGTGCACTTTAAGAGGTTCAGTCAGATCTGAGTTAGGAGCGCGGTGTGTATATATGGTGGAGCCGCGCCGTGCGGAATAATCCCACTTCCTGTGCTTGTGTATGCAGACCTCCAGAACTATACACCGCACGGCGCCAGGGAACGTATACTGAACTGGGACATTAGAGGGAGACAACAATCGTTCTTCAACCGGCGCGCCAAGGCGTCTGCGTTGTCTAAAAGCAACGATCCCTAAACTTTCAGGGTTTTCTTTACGTAAAGCGAATGTTTGACCGCGCTTCCATGAGTGTACACATGATGAAAAGCCCGTGATCATCTTCTCAAAGCGAAAATTACTTTCTCAGTTCATATTTAAGAATGCTGGGGG
>NW_017306324.1:307244-308263 GCF_000935625.1 Nanorana parkeri
TGTTCTTTCGCTGAGGAAGGAGACGAATTCCAAGAAATTGTAACACACTGTGAAACGCGTTACTGGCTGAGCCGCGGAGTTCATGGCGCGGGCTCAGGTCCCAGCGTGCACCGGGGATATAAATATATATGTGCGTATATGTGCGCGTCCACCGTGACATCGTGGACTGACGGGCGAGCTGTTCATGTTTTCACCTACGTCTAGTAGAGAATGGAAATCCTCCTGTGAACTGTATAACACAGCTGCAGGGAAACTACAAATCCCATCATGCATCTGCTTCTGGGAGTCATGCCTGTGGCTGTCAGAGTCTTGCAAGGCCCCATGGGACTTGTAGTTCTACAACAGCTGGAGGGCCGTGGTTGCCCGCCCACGGTCTATGATGAACTCTACGCTCTGTACATATTCATTGATACAAAGTAACAGAAAGATACCAAATAATAAGGTGACTCTGAAGCCGCGTTGTTATGGATACAGCAGAGTAGGATTAGACCCCCGGTCAGGTTTTTATTATCTGTGCTTTCTTGATCAATAACTCACCAGTCATTAGGGGTGCAGCTCTGGCACGAGGAAGCAAAGCCCTGCTCCTCTGCCAAGATGGCCGCCTCCACACAGAGACGCAATGCAGAACAAGGCATTGCAATTCAGTATGAGGCAAAAGACCACTGACCAGTCCTGTGTCCTCTGTTTGCTTCCACAGGTCCTCTTTAAGGGGTTCATCTTATGTTGAGGGGTGATAATAGGGGACATGGAACGGAGGATCCCCACCGGGGGCAGATTTCCCAGAGGGATCGGCCAGAAGAGGGGCACTTACATAACAAGTGTCGGCCAACGCAGCTAAGCGTCAGACCACGGGCGTAACTAGAAATCACAGGGCCACGTAGCAACATTTTATATGTGATTTCTAGTTACGCCCCTTGCAGAGCCCACCTGAGACCCCACACAGCCCACCTGAGACCCCACACAGCCCACCTGAGACCCCACACAGCCCACCTGAGACCCCACACAGCCCACCTGAGACC
>NW_017306324.1:308286-309579 GCF_000935625.1 Nanorana parkeri
GCAGAGCCCACCATAGACTCTCTATGGTGGGCTCTGCAGGGTCTCAGGTGGGCTGGTCACAACCCTGCACACCTCTTACCTGTCAGCCCCGATCCGCTGTCAGCTTCCTCCACTGCCAGGCTCTGCCTCCTCCTCGGTCGCCAGCAGGTCCCGCCTCCTCCCTCACTGACACCGGGTCTGGCCTCTTCCTCATTCATTGCTGCCAGGCCTGGCCTCTTCCTCCTCCTCCTCCTCCACCAAGCCCCGGCCTCCTCCGCCGCAGCTGCTGACTGTCACTGACTGTGAGGAGGAATGCGCCGCTGCGGAGATCACTGACATCACTGCCGCCAGTGACAGCCAGCAGCATCAGAGGGACCCCTTTGTTCCTTGTCCTGGCCGGGCCTAGACCAGCCCCGCAAACCCCCCCCCGGCGGTCAAAGGACGGCTAACATCATCACGTCTAATGCAGGCCCATTAGACGTGAGGACGCCGAGGGACACACCACAGCATCATCAAATGAATTATATTACCTTGATGCAATCCACTGCACAGCAGAGCTCAGACTGGATGGGGAAGCAGCACCAAGAGCCAGTCGATTGTACTACAGTGCTCATGTGATCCCACCTGGAACATGCTGATAGAAGGAGAGAGTAGAGTGACACAGAGATGAGCTAATCAGTCTGCTGTTTCTTCGATTACTGTCCACTCACAGACTGGGGCAGGGACATGACCTAGAAGTTTAATCAGTTGTACTCATGCACTCACAAGGGACATGCTGATAGAAGGAGAGAGCACAGTGACACAAAGAGGAGCTCATCAGGTTGCTGCTTCTCTTTTCACTGTCCACTCACAGATCAGGGTCCTTGTGGATCCCACATGGAACCTACTCATAGGAGGAGAGAGCAGAGTGACACAGAGATCAGCTCACTAGTCTGCTGCTTCTCCTTTGGTCTGGCAAGGACCAGACCTATAAGTGAAATCAGTTGTGCTAGAGGGCTCATGTGCTCACAAGGGACATGCTGATAGGAGGAGAGAGCAGAGTGGCAGAGAGACGAGCTCTCTTTCAGTGATGTTCCCCTTCGGTGCCACCATCTTGCCTCCTGTACAGGCCAAGGAAGGTAAAGCCAGGTAGAGGTATCCCCGCCCTCGGCAGATGTCAGAAAACAGGGGGGAGTGGCTAGAGATGGGGAGGAGGGGCCAGCTATTGACACACATATGCAATATGTACTGAAAATACTACATTCCCTTTAGGCACGGCGTGGGACAAACAGTCTTTGTCAGCTCCAGACATAAGAGAGTCTTTATTTGTACACA
>NW_017306324.1:309680-310327 GCF_000935625.1 Nanorana parkeri
TGAACCTTTCCAAAAAGTTTTGCAATCATGTCCTTGTTTTCAGACTTTCGACTTCCCCTCCCCCCCTGACTGTGGCGGCCTGACAACTGATAATAGTATTATGGGCAAAGCTTATGCTTGTCTCTGCGGCTCCCGCGGATCACACGTTCTATTTTTATTCTGTTCGGCATCGCTGCAAAACATCCCAGACTCCTCGCGCACCCGGGGGTTTCCTATGAGCGGCAGGGAGGGAAAAAAATGAATTTCTAGGCGCCGCTAACGCAAAGTTTAAATCCGGACACAAAAACATTCTTCATTTACACAGATTCATCGATGGTTATAAATCCGCTCTGCGTCCACCTAATGCCTTTCCCAACCCAGCTAATGTCTTGTAAAAGTAGCAGTGACATCATCACTGGGCTGCACAAAGCCTCAGCAAAGCTGTAGGAGGGGCCAGGCAGGGGGCAGAGATAAGACCAGTCACCCTGCACAAGGAGAGAGGGCAGCAGGGACTGGTCTTTATTACAGGAGGGGGCGGAGACAAGACCAGTCACCCTGCACAAGCAGAGAGAGCAGCACTGAGCGGTCTTTATTACAGGAGGGGGCGGAGACACGACCAGTCACCCTGCACACGCAGAGAGAGCAGCACGGCGCGGGCTTTATTACAG
>NW_017306324.1:310401-312183 GCF_000935625.1 Nanorana parkeri
AAGACCAGTCACCCTGCACAAGGAGAGAGGGCAGCAGGGACTGGTCTTTATTACAGGAGGGGGCGGAGACAAGACCAGTCACCCTGCACAAGGAGAGAGGGCAGCAGGGACTGGTCTTTATTACAGGAGGGGGCGGAGACAAGACCAGTCACCCTGCACAAGCAGAGAGAGCAGCACTGAGCGGTCTTTATTACAGGAGGGGGCGGAGACACGACCAGTCACCCTGCACAAGCAGAGAGAGCAGCACGGAGCGGTCTTTATTACAGGAGGGGGCGGAGACACGACCAGTCACCCTGTACATGGAGAGAGAGCAGCACGGAGCGGTCTTTATTACAGGAGGGGGCGGAGACAATATTAGTATGAGTATGAATAGTGAGAACTCTGAGTTTTTGGAGGGGGTGCCTGTAAACCACAGAATGGGTGGTGCAGGTACACACAGCCCCTCCCCCTGAGTAGTGGGGTGGTTGGTGGGTTCGATCTATTAAAAAAAATAAGGTTTTGCCTAGAGATACTTTAATGTTAACCAAAGAATTTTGGGCGGAATGTTGGGGGTAATGCCCATCGAATCTCTACACTATGGGATACAGATCGCAGTGCACAGAGAGCAGGTTTACCTAGAGGTGACCCCATCCCCCGGGTGAGCTTCCTGTAGTTAGGGATGTGCGTGGGTGCGTGGGCCTTGGTGCAAATCGAGTTTGTCTGAGCACATGCAAGACTGTCAGTGACACACACCCCTTCCGGCCCAATCAGCTGCGGCTGGGGCATTCCCTCTCCTATTTTTACATGTAGCTGTGGGGCGGGGAATGACCTGGCCGCAGCTGATTGGGCTGGAAAGGGGGGATAGCACAGTCACCCCCCCAATCCTATCGTCCCCGGCTGCACAACACTCCATGGCCGGACCACCGGGGAATATTTTAATGAAAGCTGCGGATTAAAAAAAAGAAATAGATTGAAACGAGGAGAACATGCCGGGGCCGATCTGAATTCCGGTGATTGGGTTCACATTTAATTGCAGTGTTGATTGGTCAGCTCCTATTCCCAAACACAGGACGGGGGACAAGTCCAGGCACCCCCTCTGCTGAGAGTCTCACCTCCCGGGGGAGCTTACACTCTGCCGGCTGATTTCACAGCAGGGTGCGGAAAACTGGAGATGTTTGTTCTGCAAAAACTGTTATTAGACAGAACGTTCCGATGACACCTTCCGTGAGAGAAACACCGAGGAGGGCGGACCGCGAAAATGTCTGCATGTTATGCCAACCTCGGCTTCAATATATCTGGGTCACTGACCCTACGCCCCCCGTTACATGATGCGTCACATGTTTCCCTAACAGATCTATCTATCTATCCAGGGGCATCCGAGGCTGGGTGTCACCCAGAGCGGTTACCGGGTGACGTCACCGCGCATGCGCGTCGATCTTCTTGATACCTGCCGGCGGCCATCTTGGTGATGGACGCCGGCAGAGAGAGGAGGGGACAGTCACCCGGTGGGATAAGGTATGCCGCCGGGTCCCCTCCTCTCTCCCGATACTGTCCGGCGCTCGGTCCGTGACCGACTGCCCGACTTTTCAGAGGGGGTTGACACCAAAATGACTGTCGGTCATTTTGGTGTCACCCCTCCAATGGTGTCACCTGAGTGCAGACCGCACCCCCCTTGTGACACCAATGTATCTATCTCTTATTTATTCTCTCTCTCCTCTCTCTCTCTCCTCTATCCCTCCTCTCCCTTCTCTCTCTCTCTCCTCTCCCCCCTCCCTCTCTCCCCCCTCCCTCTCTCTCCCTTCC
>NW_017306324.1:312467-353586 GCF_000935625.1 Nanorana parkeri
TATTGCTCGGCCTTACTGATGACACTTGTTTTTGCTTTGATAGGATTTTTCTTGGTTAAGTAAGACCGTTCTGTGTTCCAGTCAGTGAAATCATCACCTGGAGATCCTTCCCCCATCTGACACTCTCATTCCTCAGCAATGTCACAGATGAAGGGGACAAGTTTACCCCTTTTCTTTTTTAATGGAAGGTGTTTTCAGATGCACCCCTATGAGAGGCGGCTGAGAGGACGGCAGAGAGCGCCACCTAGAGGTCAGAGCAGCAATGATGATAATAGGTCCATGCAAGTCACGGGCAGAGAGGGAAGTAGTTACAATTTGTTGCAGGTTTTTATTTCCACCTGTGTCCCCTGTTTGGGAGATTTTCCCTCATTTCCTGTCTCTTTGACACCCATACATGAAATGAGGGGTGTGGTTGTCAATGGGACAGGAAGACACAGACAGCAATAAAACATTGTCAGCAGTTCCAACACCTCACTATTCCATTAAAATGTATTAAAAGTTGAAAATGTCCCGGCACTCCAGAGATTTCACCTGCAGTACTGATTTATTGCCACTAGATGTCCTCAATCTAATGGCCAGCATCATACACCCAACTTCCTCTGGGCCCAGGTTGTTAAGGGCCCGCCATTAGCCTGTGACTGGACAGTGAAAGGAGAAGCAGCACAGTGATGAGCTAATCTCTCCATCATTCTGCTCTCATCAGCAGGGCTGGATTAAGAGCATCATGGATCTGGTGCTGTCGGTCAGTAGGACAGGAAGCAGCAGAGGTGGCTCTCTAATTAGACAGCCACTCGCTCCTCGCTGTGGTCTTGTGGGGCGCCGTAGCCACCTAATATGGCTGATGAGAGGGCCGCCAACGCATCTGCCTGATTGTGTTTAACTCGGCCAGCCCAGATTGCCATCGGGCATACTGGGCCTATTTTCAGTGGTGGGCCTGGAGCTGGCGCTCCGGTAGCCCCTATGTTAATCTGGCCCTTCTCATCAGAATGCTTCATGTTCATGTTTTTCTCTGCACATGAACTGATTAGCTCCTTTTGCTGCTTCTTTCTCTGACACTCTTGGCATGCTGTATGGGAACTGTAAAACAGCTGATACCAGGTCACAAACAGGGACTTAAACGGCTTGCATTTAAACAAATGCATTAATTGATGTATTAATGAATACAGAGCTGCATTATTTGTATATTTCATGTGTGCCCGGAGTACTCTTATTGCATTGTGTGTTTCGGTTTGTACTATTTTAATATATTCAGCCATGTCATATTTTTATGATCATATATTTCATGTAGAGAGTAGGAGCTCCCCCTAGTGGCCGTCCCTATGTCACACAGGGAAATAGAATGCTTGTTAACCAACTGACATAAGAATAAAGTGCAAATTATTTTTGAATGCCGGTGTCTCCGATAAAGTTATTTGTTGTCATTGTTTCTGGATACAGTGACTTTAATGGTCTGCGTCCATCCTTAGAGAGAGTGTTCATCACTTCCTGTGTGATCACCAGGTCAGGACAGGAAGTGAGGGGAACGTATACAGCAATAAGAACTTGACAGGGTCCTTAATTATTATACAGGATTTATATAGCGCAGCGCTTTACAATATAAGGAAAACATTACAATTCAAGACAAGATGGTAAGGAGGGCCCTGGCCCTGAGGGCTTACAATCTAAAAGGGAGGGGGAAGTGATACATGAGGAGGGAGCTGTGTGGGGATGAATTGTTTGGGAAAGTGATAGTTCAGCAGTCAGGTTGAGGTGGGATAGGCTTCCCTGAAGAGATGAGTCTTAAGGGATTGCCCAAATGCAGTCAGAGTGGGAGATAGGCGGACAGGTTGGGGTAAAGAGTTCCATAGGATGGGAGAGATTCTAGTGAAGCATGAGGGGAGTTGACACCCCGCCCCCCCCCCCCCCCCCCCATCTCTATCCTAAACTCAAAGAAAAGGGAAATGTTGGAATTTTACTTTATATCATAGCTAGTTTCCATTATTCATCCCTGACCATACATCACCCAGCTGAAGCCAGGCCAGTGTTGGTTGGCAATTCACTGTTTTGTGTATCAACATGGCGTGTCTCTGTGCAAATATGTGATGATCAGATATGTTTGTGTACCTACAAGAACCGGTATGATACAGATGTGTTCTATCCAAGACACGAAATGTTCTGGTTTTGGTTGGTTATTAAGTGAAGTGCATTCTCTCTGTCACCTCGGCCAACAATTCAAAATATTTCAGCCAGTCTTCCACCCACCACCCCAAGTCCAGCCAGCTCCTGTGGCTGTGTGTGGCTCTGCCAGCATTAAACACAATATACAGAATGCTACGGGGTGAGGAACCCCAGAATTCAGGTAAGTACGGGGGCAATTTGGGGGGTGGGGGGACTGCCGGGAGGGACCATGTTCCATGTTATAGGTGATATGATATGATAAAGATGGAACATGGTAGAAAAGATGGACTTAGCCTTTAAAGCGACATGATGATCATGTGGATTATGATACCTCCACTGGGGCAGTGAGAGGGGAGCAAATTGACATCCTTAAGCCAATAAGATAGCTGGGTCACCAAGGGCCATATCCCGCATGGGGCTGCTTCCTGTGAGATCCATGTAGAGACACAAAAGAGTGTGATAACTACGGGGACACAACTTTCCTTGCGGGCCATTTCTTGCCATATTTAAAGGAAACCTGTTCTGAGAGCAACATGGAGAGCTGCCACTTCCAACCTCCTCCTGAAGGTTGCCATGCTGACACTTAACTTAAATACTTTTTAATGTGAAGGGTTCAGGTAGGAGGTGATGGATCCAAAAGACATTTCATATCTCACACTGCGAAGTAAAGTCTATGTTGTGGAGCAGCAGCCAGCTCTTACACACGACGTGGCATTTAAGGGGAGCTTTGGATGAAGTTCAAGCAAATCAGGAGAAAAAGAAGCACCTAACCAATAGTTGCAGGACCCTTATTATTCATTTCATCCTGAAAATCCAAAATGGCGATCCAAAACATTTCATATCTAACAGTTTATGTTGTGGAGAACACTGACCCTGGCAAGTCAGGTTCCAAAAAGCAATGAGGCATCTAGGGGGAGCTTTGGATGAAGGCCAAGGAACACAGGAGAAAAAGAAGCACCCAACCAATAGTTGAGGGACCGTTATATTGTATTCATCCTAAAAATCCAAAATGCCAAACCAACACTTCTGGGGTTCGGAAGGACCCCCTTCCTCGGGGCTTACAGGTGCAAATGAACTAGTCTGTGGCTTGAATGAATTCAAGATTTGAAGCTAGTGCCTAATTTTTAAGCATTAGGCTTTCAGCTCACAGCATATAGTTTTGGTAGCCTTGGAAAATGGCCCATGCAGAACCCCTGAGCCATGTTGGCTTGTCAGTTTAGATTTTTATGATGACATTTATATACTTGGTCTCTCAACTATTGATTTACAGGGTTATTCACAATAGGATGAAGGGTTTGGAGAAGGTGGGAGAAGTGAACAATCTAGGACAACATCGCTGATTTAGAAAAAATCTCCAATTCAGCTCACTTTCCGTTTCAGCTATGTTGCCCTAGATTGTTCAATTCTTCGGCCTTCTCCAAACTCTTCATCCTTCAGTGAATAACCCTGTTAGAGTTCCTTTTTCTCCTGTCCTTTTTGGACAATATTTTCTAAGTAGAGCTGGATCATCCACTAGGCAACCTTGATAGCAGCCTGGGGCCTTGTGGATGTGCTACAACCATCATCCTCCTCCAGTAAACCAGGGGGAACTGGTCAAAGCTGTGCACCTGCCTGTCACTGCACAAGGGAAGATGTATCTGAAGGTAGTTGGTGTCCAATGGGGACATGCCATTACAGAAAACACAAATGGTGCCTATTGCAGCCCTTATGAAGGTCAGTCGGAGGGATGGAAGGGCCAAACCTGCTAACTTGCCTAGGGCCCCATTCTGTTTTTTGACCTAGAGCTAGCATGCAGATCAGCAGCAAGTCAGAGCGAAAACAGAGCAAGCTTGCTTCAGATTCCTGACTCAGAAGGCATTGAAGGCTTAAGCTCAGCATGACATTCAGGCAGCTAGCATTTTCAGATGGAAAAAACACCAATACAAATCCAATTTCTTGGTTCAGGTCTCCTTTATAGTGCAGCGGTACACATTTTGCATACGTATTTAACGGGCAGCAGAGGGAAAACCTGCCTTGACAGTGCAGTCGGCGAGCCACGTGGCTTGGAGATCTAAAGGCCCCCCCGAGGCCACCAGACTTGTCGGCTTTCTGAGAGACTGCCTGAGCTTGGCTTGGTTATGAGTTCATCAAGTTTTCTTCAGTCTGCAAGGCAAGACTCGATAAAAACAGCATTTCCTAATCTCCTGCTTATCACTCGAAGACAAACCCGCTCCCTAGTTCTAGATACAGGTGTTTTAGTTGAACTAAAAGGCTCGGCCGGAGTATCTGCTGATGGTGCCAATCAAGAGAAATTTTACAAGAAAGGCAATGATTGTGCAGCCTCCCGATGCATGGTGTGGGGGTGGGTGTGTGTGTGTACTGGCGTGGAGGTGTGTGTCTATGTGTAATCAGGGCTGCCACGGTACAGATTAGCGGTGGTCAGTTTAAGCAGCTGCAGCACCACCTTGTAGAAAGTTTTCTTTTTAGGAGTTGCTGTTCCCATTGGGAGGCAACCACGTGAATCACAAGACGATAACCTTATCGGAGATACCAGCCTTCGAAAATCATTTCCAGAAGAGCATTTTGGCTTGTCGCCCTAAAATGGGTCATCTTAGCCATGTCCATTGGTAATGATTTGTTTATGGAATCGGAATGAAGAAAACTTTCTGCGCGTTTAACAGACATAAGAGAACCTTTGCCAAATCTGATCATAACATGTCGGCAAAAGCTTCAATGTCTGTAGGAACAAACGTATTAGACCCCCTTTGACATCATGGCATCCCATTGCGTGGCAATGGACCTGCACTTTTCTTTTTAACACAGTGGACGGCACGTGCGTTTGGCAGCTACAACACTTGCATGTTGGGGTGCCATTCTAGATCTGTGCCGTGCGTATAGTGTGCTATGTGTTACAGCATGCAGTTTTGAAGCCAGACATATTTGGGATGGGGGTTGAGGGGGGATAAAACCTCAGACAGATTTTTTTTTTGTTGCCGTATGTATCCCCATAATGGATATTTTCCTGAGGTTCCTTTCCCCAAAAGACACACCATGAAATTGGAATCTCCCAAAAATTACCTGAAATTTCACCTGTGGCATATATCACCGGAGCAAGTGTCCCTGTTGCAAGATACCTCATCTACTTTAGGTCTGGGGACAACCATAAACTTTTGGGCTCTCCACACACTTTTTTTTATAGTGACAATGTTTACCAGGACAAATAATAGGGTTGCATATCCCAGAAATGGGGGGGAAAGTTTGGCTGGAGTCATATTTTAAAAAGTATTTGAAAAGACATGTAATATCATCATATCCCTATAGGCCCCCTGACCTACACCTCTCCACTGAGCACTCATTGGCACGGTCTCCCAATCAATATTTGGCAATGAATGCCCCCCCTTCTCTCCCCCAAGTCAATCAATATTTGGCAATGAATGCTCCCCCTTCTCTCCCCCAAGTCAATCAATATTTGGCAATGAATGCCCCCCCTTCTCTCCCCCAAGTCAATCAATATTTGGTGATGAGTGCCCTCCTTCTCTCCTCCAAGTCAATCAATATTTGGTGATGAGTGCTTCCCTTTTCTCCTGCCAGTCAATCAGTATTTGGTGATGAGTGCGCTCCTTTTCTCCTCTGAGCCAATCAATATTTGTCGCTGAGTGCTCCCCCTTCTCTCCTCCCAACCAATCATTATTTGGTGATCAGTGCTCCTCCTTCTCTCCTCCCAGTCAATCAATACTTGGTGACGAGTGCTCCTCTTCTCCTCTTAGACTAAACAGACATGTTTGCCGATAAGCTAAAAATTTTAAAAAGTTTCAAAAAAATAAAGAAACAATAAAAAATAATAAAACTAACCCTGCCGCCCCTGCCATCCGGTTTCCATTCTATGTAACCCACATAAGTGGCCGCGGACCCAGCTAAAGCACAGATAAGGAGCTGCTGTCGGCACGGGTTAAATATCGGAGGTTCAAAGAGGATAGTATAATTAGGGTAGGCCCGCTAATCGGCCTAAGACTCAAAGCAGAAATATCCTTTCTAAAAACACACAAAGAAGAATATTGTGCAGCGGGATTACGGCGCCTTACTAGCGATTCATGAACTAATCCCGGTTATATCACTGATCCCGCAAACCGTTCACAGAACAAACGACACAACAGAGGGGCGCTCGTACCAGGCCAGAGACGGCTACAAAGTCTAACTTCCGAGTGTTAAAAGAATTAAAAGAACGGCTGCAACACAAGGAAGACTTTTGTTTGGCGGCACGTGCTCCGGTGGAACCTGACTCGCTTATTTCCTGTAGGAAGTCCCTAATCTTTTCTTTGGAACAGAATGTAAAACACAGAATCGGGAGCAGGTCTAGCTATAGATAGAATGGGCATTTAACCTTCTGGGGCGACTTGTTACCGGAAGCACATTCTCAGTGTGAAGAACATTGTGCACCATTTGTTTCTTTATTATGGTCAGGAATAAAAAAAATGATAATTTAAAAAGAATATACAGTATATATTTTATAGGCCGGATTAAAGTATGAAAGTATGCTATGTTCTTAGTGAGGGCATATGTTGAATTGTTGGAGTGCAAATTTCATACCCCCTTTTTATACTCCTTAGTGCTGATCAATCTCCCCTATTTCACTATGCCACTAATGGGGATCGAAACTGGGAGGTGCTTGGGACCAAATACGGGCCTGAACCTATAAAAGGTCCACCACTGTGTCAGCCCTGGAAACATGTATGTGTAAATCCACTAAACAGGGTGGACGGAGGGATGGAAGAATACCCGAACAGTGACTTCAGCTGACAATTTTCAGCCTGGCTCAACAAAAGTTGAGTAATTGCCTAGCCAGCAGGGCCACCTGTATAATGAGGCAGCCGCCTCAGACGGCATCTCATTTGGGGGGCGGCAAAGAGCTCTTAGCAACCTGTGACGCTCTTTCCGTCTTCCCATCCAGCTCACAGTCGTCATCGGTTGCCAGGGACCTGAGCAGGATGCTCTGGCTGGCGTCCTGCTGAGCTCCTGGCAACCAGTGACATCAGTGAGCTGGGCAGGAACAGACAGAGAGCCGCTGACAGACATGGCTTTAATACAGCCGCCTGTCCCACCACACCTGGTGCTGCCCTGCACCTATCCCCCACTTTCCCTCCTGAAAGCTCGAAGTCAGCAGCAACCACCCACCCACAGCTCTATGGCCTGAGGCGGCATTCAGGGTAGGGACGGCCCTGCACCCACTGTTAGAACTTCAAATGATACCTGCCAATTGGCTGCAATCACTGTTCGGCCCAAAATTTTTGGACTGGTTTCTTCAACAAGAGCCGTTGAAAAATTGACTTTTGCTGAATGGAGGGGTACCATGAAGCAAGTGTATGGCTAGTTTTACAGTGAACACTGCCAGGTGCCACAAAGAGAAAACAAACCAAACTGATTTCAAAGATAAAACCAGTAACAGCCATTGTATAATAACACCCAGGACAATTTGTGGTGGCACAAAGAGAGCTCGACGGGGGCACCATCAAAATTCTGCTATGGGGTCCCTAGCTCCTGTCTCCAACCATCGCTCCAGCACTGCAACTCTGGTTAGCCTCTTTGGTACTTCTAAGAGTGTTGGATGACTGTGCCCCCCGCCATGCCATGGTTCCATCCTCCAACCTCTACATTACTGCTACATCCTGCAGGAAGCAACCAACACACAGCGGGGGACACAGTCACAGACGCCCAACATTGCTGGAATTGTTGAAAGCCGAAGAGTCTTATGAAGGGCGCGGTATTGGATGAGCCACGGGAGGGGTGCCTATGCTGCGGGAGGGGTGTCTATGCTGCGGGAAGGGTGCCTATGCTGCGTCACCTTTGGCAGGGACCCAATTTTGACAAATCTTTAGTGCAATGACAGAGTCGCTTCAACATTTTGAACAAATAATACAAGCTTGCCTGGTGTAGTGTGAACATATTTCTATAGACCTTTCAACACAATTCCCAGTTACTTTATACCAACTGTGCTTCTGAATTGATGAAAAAGATTAAAATGCTTTTTAAAAAAAAAGCAAAAACAAGCAGAGAAGTCGAGTGAAAGCCGTTCTCCGGTTGCTCTATAAATGACCCGTGGAGGGCTGTGCCCCATTATGAACCGTCCTCTGCTGTTCACTGTGTACAATCCAATTAGCTGCCCATCGCTGTAGGGTGACCTCAGGACAAGGCTCCTGTCCTCAGCTCCCTGCCTGCTACAAACAGCCAATGTGAATCAAAGCCAAACCCCTTAAGTACTGGACAGAACTTACTAAATATACTAAAAATAGTGGGGCCACAAGCGCAGCCCCTGAAATGTACTGAGGGCCACACAATAGCCTAGTGTCTGTAGATGTGCTATTATTATTAGGATGGTATTAATTAAATATTAAAAGGAAAGTGTTCTGACTGAGCTCAATCCTTAAGGCTGAACTCCAGGCAAAGCAAATAGCAGCATGTGTATTGCTAGTTGAGTCTTAGTTTCCATTGTGTATTTCCGTCATATATCTGCAGCAATCCAGCTTGAAAAAAAACTCCTATACTTTGCCTCTATGCGGGAGCTTCCTGTAAAAAAAGATCAGTCAGCGCTGTTCTCTCTTCTTGTGTAGGGTAATCAAATGTGAGACTTGGAGCTTCTTGTAATAAAGACCGGTCACTGCTGCTCTCTCTCCTTGTGCAGGGTGACTGGTCGTGTCTCCGCCCCCTCCTGTAATAAAGACCGCTCACTGCTGCTCTCTCTCCTTGTACAGGATGACTGGTCTAGTCTCCGCCCCCCTCCTGTAATAACGGCCAGTCACTGCTGATCTCTCTTCTTGTGCAGGGTGACTAGCCTTGTCTCCACCCCCTCCTATAATAAAACCAGTCACTTCTGCCCTCTCTCCTTGTGCAGGGTGACTGGTCTTTTCTCCGCCCCTTCCTGTAAAAAGGCCAGAGACAGTAGCAGGGTCAGTTTATAATAACCCCTGGCATAAAGATCCCTGCTCAGGCACTTCCTGTTGGAAGGGTGACAATGCTCTGTCCCAATCTCCCAATTGTGCTCCTGCGTTGTCACCTGGGCTTCCCGTGGATGGAACTCATTAAGCAAGCACGGTCCACTGCTGTTATCATTAGAAAACCTGCCCTGAGAAATGCCATGCAGCCATTGCTGGGAGTGCATGTAGACAGGTAGTGGCTTCAAAGGGACTGAAGGAGATCAGCAGCACTGAGAAGCAACAAAACTATAAAAAAAAGAAAACTTAAAAGTATTTTTTTTTATGCCAATTCGTTTATATATATATATATACACTCTCAAATTGTTACTTGACAAGCAAAGAGCTTCATGGGCACATTTCGATGCATTTGCACATTTTCCCCCTATAAGCACGGCATACGTGCAGTGCCTGAGAACAGCTGCAGACCCTCTGGGTTATCTTTGCGGTAAAGCGTGGGGTGATGTTAATGGGAAAAGCGACTTGGATGAGCAGCTATATAAAGAGAGGCAGCTTGCGTTGGGTCAATCTGTGCTGCGAACATTTCTCACAAAATCTATAAGCCATGGGAAAGATTAGACTACAGACGGGGGATGCGGGAAATGGCTTTTGGCGTCTGATGAAAGGAAAAGTTGATGTCAAGAGCAATAGGGGAGGATAAAAGGTGCGACATCAACGCAGAGTATCCCCCTTTTTATTCAGGGTTGCCCGGGTGCTTAAAGTAGAATGCTGCTTCCGATGAGGAATATACCTTCCAGGCCATGTACACTATGTGCATTACAGGGATTGTCACAAATTGAATTGTAGTTCTGCTTCTACTCTGTAGATACTGAGATAGACCATAGACCGGGGTGGGCAACTCCGGCCCTCCAGCTGTTATGGAACCACATGTACCATGAGGCATTGCAAGACTGTCAGTTACAGGCATGATTACCAGAGGCATGTTGGAATTTATAGTTAAAACAAAGATGGCGGGCCAGAGTTTCCCACCCCTGCCACACATCCCTGCAGCTGTGGTGGAACTGTGGAAATACAAATCCCACCATGCACCTGCCTCCGGGAGTCATGCCTATAGACTGAGTCTTGCAATGCCTCATGGGATATGTAGTGTCACAATGGCTGAAGGGCCCATGTACCATAGCATTGACTTCTTCAACAAAGCTTTATTAACAATGTGAGAAGTGGGAAGGTCTGCCTGCTATACCGTGTTTCCCCGAAAATAAGACACTGTCTTATATTTTTTTGGGCTAAAAAAAAACACACAAGGTCTTATTTTCGGGTAGGTCTTAATTTTTTTTATGTACAACAATCCACACTTATTTATGTACAACAGTCTACATGTATTTATGTACAAAAATTTGGTGATCAGGGCAATCAGGGGTGCCGTACCTTTCTAAGAGCAATTTGCTAACCAAATCGCTGGCCATAATGAGTGAAGCCCGCTTTCACTATTGATTCCTCACAGGCGGAGTGCATTTGGTATCACTTCACCTGTGACAGGAGCCGGCGCTATAGAGGAGGCATCAGCTTATGCGGCTCTGCTCCCTCCGGTGCCGCCTCGCCTCCTCTAGAGCTGACTTAGTTGGCACTGTGATTCTCTCCCACGACTCTTCAAGTTCCCCCTTATGCCACCACCGGCCCTGGGAATGGTCACAACTAGGTCTTATTTTCGGGGTAGGTCTTATTTTCGTGGAAACAGGGTAATAGCACATTGAGTCCCAAGGCTATAAAAAAGAATACACCTGCATCTCGGCATCCCTGTAGATGTGCTGTACCCATAGCAAATATCTTAAATTTGAAAGGCAGCAAACCTAAAGACCAGGATGTCCAAAATCTAAACCTGAAAAGATCTATACCCTAATGCAGTGGTTCTCAACCTGTGTAACCTCAGGACCCATATTTCTCCAAGGTTATTAAGCCGCGACCCAAGTCGTACTGCAATGGAATGCATAGCATTCCGCGTTCCAGTGCGGGCGATTGAACTGTGTGTGGGAGGTGGGGGATGAAGGGCAACGCAACTCACCACCCGCACCAAAACGCGTAGTAGGTGCAATTACGTGGTACAGTGCATAAATGGCACAGGACTGTTCAATTAACGCACTGTACTAGTGTGAATGGGCCCTTAAAAATGCTGACAGGCGCGCGCGCGCACACACAATGTTTCTTTTTTTCAGATCCACCCAGTCTCCCTACCTTATGAGAACTGGAAACTAGAAAAGTGGAAGGCATGCGGCGACCCACTGAACATGGGGTCGCGATCCACTTTTGCGTCACGACCCACCAGTTGAGAATCAAGGCCCTAATGGATAACATTTTTTGTGCTCAATCCATGTGCATCAAACATGTGCTATGACTCTTTAGTCCATAAAAGAGACATAATTTAAGGTAAGTGCTGACATTAACATGGGGGAGGGAAAAAGAAATTTGCCTTTAATGTCACTTTAAGGTGCCCATACACTGTTCGTATTTCGGCTGGTTTTTGAACAACCAGCCGAAATTCACAGTGTGTGCCGCTGTTGGCTCCCTTTCCATCAGCTGATCGAAGAAGCAGGTCGGAAAATCATCAATCGATCAGAGCTGGCAGCCAATGAGCTGCTCGCTCTGGTCGGGTTTTCTGACAGGGGCCGGTGGCTCCTGTCAGAATACAATGTATACAGCGGGATTCCTCGATCGACACACTGTTAGTGTTGATGGAGGAATCGGGTCCATTTTTTTTTCCTTCAGCCCAGGGGTTGACAGAAAAAAAAAAAGATCAGTGTATGTATGACCAGCTTTATTCTCTACTGGGGCATATATGACAGGGCGACAATGCAAGAACACAATTGGAAGACTGTCATCCCCTATAAGAGGATGGGCCTTAACAAGGACATCATGGCAGGATCTGTCATTGATGTTGGGATGAATAGAGAAATGGATCGGGTTCTGCTGGATGACAGAAGGGGCGCAGCATCTTGTTGCTGAGACTGAGATAAATCTTCCTACTTCCAGGGCAAAGCAGTAGATGGTAGGCATTGCATTACACCTTTCAAGGAAAAATTTCCTTTCTCAAGCCTACAGGGCAGGGTATCCGAGTGCAGTTTACAGTGGCAAGGCCTACATGGAATTTGTGCTCCTTTTGAACAGGGTGGTAGACAACCTCAGCACTCCAGCTGTTATGGAACTACAAGTTTCATAAGGAATTACAAGACTGACAGCCACAGATATGACTCCCAGAGGAATGCTGGTATTTGTAGTTTCACCACAGCTTTAGTGCCAAGGCTGCCCCACTCCTGTGTGTTAGAAGCATGCAGTACAAAGGAGGAGCAATGCAAGTGGAAAAAGTGCAATATAAGAACAGCAAACATTAAATTCATCTGGCATAATACAGATCATACAAAACATAAATCTCTTTAATAACATGAGAACACAATAAAAGATTTGTCTAACAACTGACGCTTTGACTTGGAAGTGTGACGAGAGACTCGTCAGCCTCTGGGTTATGGAATGCTGTGCACCTTATACCATCCAGCGGGGTCCACACATCCGATTCCAACATCACTGACAGCTCGGTCCACAGGCATGACTACCAGAGGCACCACTGGCCACCTAAGGTGCTTGGCAATTCTTTTAAGGTGTTCTCATGGATTAAAGTCATTTATGTTTAGAATTATGTACAATGAACTTAGAGTCCTATTTCCATATTCTGCACTTTCTCCAATTGCCCCACTCCTACCACAGGCTGCATATTTCTAAAGTGAGCATACAGTAATTAGCTCTAGAGTCTATACCACGCCAATATACAGTTTGTTCTTCTGCTTGCATATGGTGCCAGCTGATTAATGAAAGCTGCAAAGGGATGAGGTGCAGTGCAGAGGAAGAAGCCAACACATCAGACGAATAGCAGCAATGGAGACAGTAATTTTTAATGTCCCCCATCTATGAACAGCATATCACTTTCTAATGACCAACTCTCATCTAGCAATTAAGTGCAAATTGAGTTTGGCGTGTTGTTCTTTGAACTAAACCTCCCCAACTTCACTGTAAACTCAATTACTACATTTTACAAACTGGAAGGTCTGCTAAGCAAAGCAATATTTTTCATACAGGTGCTGCCACCTGGTGGCTGATCTAGGCATAGAAACAGGAACCATACCGCACGCACTCCTTACCGGGATTCCCACTTAATGAAGATGGGTGCTCGAAATGACTGCGGATGGCCCCGCCACACATGAACAATAGAAAAATGTCACCAGCACACCATAAGTTGAAAAAGCAAAACATTTTATTGCCAATAGCTGTATCTCATTGGCAAGCGCTTTCGGGGCCTCTCAGGCCTGATGAAGGGGGGCCTCTCAGGCCTGATGAAGGGGGGCCTCTCTAAGCCTGATGAAGGGGACCCTGCGAGGCCCCGAAAGCGCTTGCCAATGAGTTACAGCTATTGGCAATAAAATGTTTTGCTCTTTCAACTTATGGTGTGCCATTGACATTTTTCTATTGATCTAGGCATATAACACATTGTGATGGCTCATCCACTATAACCCAGGGGTAGCCAACACTTTGTGATCTTCTAAGTTTTGTTGCATGCTGCAAATCATCTTTAAGGCCACATTCACAGTGCACTAACTCAGGGCCTACATGCCCATATCGGGCCGTTCCCGGGAGGGACATGCACACAGCAGCCTGTTCTTTTCTATGAGAGGACGCGGCCGTATGCGGTCATACGCACACCAGTGCGGGTCCGGATGTCCGTACTTGGATGCAAACAGGATGGATCCTATCTGTGGGTCCAATCACACCATCGAGTGCGTTGCAGTGCATTCAGCCTCTGGAACGCAACACGGTCGGCTCACTTTGTTTTGGGGCGGGAGGGGGTGTGGCGATGCTTTGAACCCAATGGCACCGCAGCCACGACATCCCCCCCCGCGGTGCGATCGCCGTCACCCAAACACGTGGCACATTAGTGAAACTTTGTTTTGGGCCGGGAGGGGGGGTGTGCTGCAAACACTTTTTTGCAGAGAGGTTGAACACACTGGAACGCACTCTTGATGGTATGACAGGGCCCTGTGTCCGAGCACGGACACCCCAGACGCGCACGGATGTGCAGTTCAGGTGTGCGTATGACATCGTACAGCCGCATCCTCCCATAGGGAAGAACAGGCTGCTACACACAGCACTTGTCCCTTGCGGCAAAGGCCCGACACGGGCGAGCATGCCGCACGGACGTGTACGTCCCCAGAGTTAACGTACTGTGAATGAGGCTTAACATAACAAAGTCCAAATCCCATTCGCACTGCCACGGTCTCAAAACCACAAGGTATATGTGGTGCCCAGGTGACCACACGGATGGCGCCGTGCAAAACACTAATAGTAAATAAAAGTAATTCACCGGCACACACTTGAAGGGTTTTTAAAGTATTGATATGCTTATTCAATACCCAATGACACATACTGTCATACGGTGCTAACGTTTCGGGTCCGCACAGGGATCCTTCATCAGAGCGACAGTGGTCCATCCATTTACTTTTATTTACTATGAGGCTTAACATAGGTGCACAATGTTGATGATTTAAAACATGTGCATCACATAAAAAAAAAAAGAACAAAGTTTATTGGTGCGAGAGTGTGTAAGGTGCGTATATATAGATAGATATATCGCTATCTATATCTAATCTATCTATCTCTCTAGAGAGATATCTCTCTCATATATATATATATATATATATACAACTTACCTAAATATATACAACTTACCTAAAGATCTTTAAGCTGTGAACCTATAAAGATGAATATTAAAAGAAAAAACTTGAATTGTTGACTTGTTTTATTTCAATCAAACAATGCATACCCAAATCGTGTTCCAGAAAGTAGCCAACAGCTATACACTGAACCAAAGCAATCCAATCCCACCCTTATTCGTTAGAAGAAAAACAACAGACGTGAAAAAGAGTGCAGGGTGTCCTCAACACAGCTGTGAATAGAAAAAGTTATTTCGGAACAAAATAAGACTATGTACAAAATGTCTAGATAAGAATCTCGGCATTTATTAATAAAACGAGCTTCAGTAGCAGAAATACCATAGGAAGGAGTGTATCAGGCAATGCCACAGGGAGCCCAATCCTGCTCTCCGTGTCATTTCTTCTCCCTTTCAGACTAATACTGTCGGAGTGTGAAAACTAACTATGGAGGATTCCCAAAGAACAGACAGAAGCAAGGTTTTCTTTTTTTTTGTTTCTTTTTTAAAAACTTGTCGCGGACACGGTGTGGCAGCAATCATCTGCTGAGATAACCCATTGTGGGGGACTAAGCAGCCTTTGTAAGATCACATGTAAGGGGGCAAAGGATAGAATATGTCAAGTGACGCAAACCACAGCGGCACTTGTGGTTTGCGGCACTTGTGGTCACTCAGGTGAGTGCAGGTTGCTGTGAAGACTCTGCACTTGCCCCCGGTCTCATTAATAGTCATCAGCACAGAGACACAGCGATGTCTATAGAATGCCCTCAGCACAGAGACACAGCGATGTCTACAGAATGCCCTCAGCACAGAGACACAGCGATGTCTACAGAATGCCCTCAGCACAGAGACACAAAGATCTCTGCAGAATGAGTTCAGCATGGCTGTCTACAGTCTATTCTCAGCACACAACTTCTCTTATAATATCCTCTCAGCACAAAAACCTTTTCATATGGAATGGAGTACACACAGTATTTGTAAACCCCAAATCTATTTTCCAGTATCGCTGGTATGATGTCTCGCTGTAAATAGATATTTTTGCAAAGTTTCTTACCTGGAGATCTTTCCAGTAAAGGCGCTTCCTGTGGCATGACAACACAGCCACTGCCTTACATTTAGCAGCAGCGTGGTCAGCTTGCCGTATGTGCTTTTGGCCAACCCAACAGCCAACTGAAAAAGGCCATAAAATGGCAGGCAGGCTGGTGCAGCAGCTTATTGCGAGGTGGTGACTTGAAGCTGTTAGCGTGCAAAAGTTGCAGGAAGTGCTGGCACTGTCTGGGGATAAGAAACATTGCCACAGATTTTAAGAAAAAAGAAAATAAATAATCTGTACTTAATGAGGTATTATGTTAAGCATGTCGGAAAAAAATCGATTTGGGGTTTACATACACTGGAAAGAATAAGACGTGCCATCAACTCAAAGCCATGTACACAAAATATTCTCACTATGACAGGATCTTGGCAATGAGCAAAATTTGAACATGTTCCAAAGAGTATGACACCAATTGGGCACTGGCTGCTTTCATGGGAACATTTTGATCCAGATGTTCTCAAGTCCACTCTGAAGGAAACCTGTCAAATGATTACTTGTCTCAGAGGCTGTGAGCTGCGACTATCCAACCTCTCTGGAGAAGTTCTAGTCCCATAGCAGACATGTTCCTGTGGGTTAAACTTTTTCAAAACCCCAAAACAAAAAAAGGGTAACATATGGCAGCTTACCAGTCCTTAGGGTGGCTGCATTCCGTTTCTTTTCCAGGCTAAGCATATCAATAGCAACTACAGAAAATCTGCTGATCCTGCCAATAATAGTGTCCTTGGCACTTCCTGTGAGATGAAAATAAAGCACAACCATCCTTATTCTTTATTGAGTTAACTAGTTTAATCAATGCACCTTGTAATGGAGATGAACCATACCACGGGAGAAATGAGTGCAGCCACAAAGGGACAGGAAGTGAGTTATCTGCAGGGTTAGCAGATAGGAGGTGGGAAATGCCTGAAAAAAAAAAAACAAAGGCAGCCACCTCATCTAAGGACTGGTAAGCCGTCATACATTACATTTTTGGTTTTGGATATATTTCAAGGGCTCATTCAGACAGACGTACATGTACGTACAGTGTGCACGACCGTTAAAATATTTGATCCCGGAAGGGACGGGTGCTGTGTGCAATTGCGTGCGGCAGCCTGATCTTTCCCTATGGGAGGATGCAGCTACACGTTGTTATACGCACACCCGAACGGGTCCGGGTGACACCACCTGGAAAGCACATGCCCCTTCCAGGATGGGGTATTTTCACGGGCGCGCACATCCGTCTCAATGACCCTAAAGTTGAACTCCAGGCACAAAATGATATCCCTCAATAGTCACCAAGGATATAAATCTACTGTTTGCACTAAGTACCTTTGCAAACAGTAAAAAAAAAAAAGTGGTGACGCCCTGTGCACAGAGCAGAGCTGTGGGAGGGACCCAGCAGGCCCCACCCACTATGGGCTGACTGCATAGAACTACAAGAGGGGGAGGAGACAAGACCAGTCACCCTGCACAAAGAGCAGCAGTGAGCAGTCTTTATTACAGGAAAGGGAGGAGACAAGACCAGTCACCCTGCACAAGGAGAGAGCAGCAGTGAGCAGTCTGTATTACAGGAAGGGGAGGAGACAAGACCAGTCACCCTGCACAAGGAGAGAGCAGCAGTGAGCGGTCTGTATTACAGGAAGGGGAGGAGACAAGACCAGTCACCCTGCACAAGGAGAGAGCAGCAGTGGCCGGTCTGTATTACAGGAAGCTCCAAGCGTCACCCTAGATTACTGCACAGATCTGGACAAGATACAAAAAGCCCACCAAGATCCCAGTAAGAACAGACACACGGCTCTTGTATATAGACAATATCTGCTTATCCCAGAGTTGAGCTTTAGGTTTCAGGAGGTGTACATTGTCCGGGACTAGTCACGCTCTCAGGAGTGGGGCAATAGCAGCCTCCAGCTTTGTAGAAAAGCCCCAAGCAGTTGTAGGCAAGCAGCAACCCATTAGGTTCCCTACCCGCAAGATGTCTCTGCCACCCCTTTTGTACGAGACAAGTCAATTTTAAAGCAATCACAGCAAAACAAAAAACACGTGAAGCATTTTCATCACAAATGAAAGAACTGCAGCAATCTGCAAAGCACTTAACACCCTGAGGTAGCTTCTTTCAGGCAGAAATATTTTTTTGTGTGTGTTGGTATAAGCAAACAAAAAAAAATGGGATCAATATACAGTAGTGCAGTTTCCACCACGCACACTTATTTTTTTGATAACTTTTTTTTTATTGTTAAACAGGATTGCTTGAGATTAAGGGGGGGGGGGGGGTCTCAGGCGTTCCTCAATATAGCCCTGTAGCTTAAAATAATCCTTATAAACCAAAGAGGAAGGCCTCAAGGAGTAAAAAAGAAGATTGACCGATGTAACGCCACAGGAAAAGAAAACCTTGCGGCGTAAAACTAGCACGGCGCCGCAAGGCTCTCTGCAGCAAAAAAATTGAACTAGATGACATTGTGAAATGGAAATAAAAAATCAGTTTAAAAAAAAAAATATTTTGGCAAAACTGGTTTACAGACACGTCTAACGATAAAGAATAAATCACAAATTCAACTGGAAAAGAGAAAAAAAGGTGACATTCATTTTTTTTTTCTTTTTTAAAACTGTGCAGAAGTTGTGTATTTTAAACAAGATTGAATATATAGAGAGAGAGAGAGAGAGAGAGAGAGAGAGAGAGAGAGATTTATGTGAAATCTGTGCTGTGACATTAAGTAGGCCGGGATACTGTGACCCCCAAGAATGAAATCGCTCCTCTCACCAACAGTCAAAACACAAGCAAGTTTAGAAATCGTACTCTCCCCGATTCTCGTGGACTTTGCGCGATCACTTTGCTGCTGAGTTCACTTATTAGACTTTGCGAAGTGTTTTTAAAAAGGTATGTCTGGGCAAGAAAATGATGCAGTACATCTCTGCAATACGAGTATACAGAAAAATACCTGATTTGCTAGAAATCCAGTATGCCTCTAACTTCCTGTTTGAGCTGACAAACCCATGCTTCTGCTGCACTGAAATCTCAGACAGCGTGGTCAGGGCTGCCCTCCGCCTATCTCCGCCCCTCATGCAATGATTTGTTTCCTAGCAAAACAATGCTGCTGCCTTGACTCTCAAGAGCCTGACCACGCACACTGTGTGAAGGTCAAAGGGCTCTTGGGAGAAGTAGTTCTGAAAGGGATGTGCCTATGTCTGGAGTAGGTAAACACTGGCCTAGGGGTGTCACCAGGAGTGTGTGTCATTCACGTGTCGTCATGTGTACTTCACTGCTGGAGGGGAATCTAGGTGATGGACTTGGGCAAAGGACGAATTGTTCATTCGGTGGGATAAGGTATGCTGCCGGGTTCCCTTCTCGTGCAGCTATTGGGACTCTCTATCCATGACAGTGCCCAATTTTTCAGAGGAGGCAACGCCAAAATGACTCAGTAGGTGGGTAGGCTCCACCCACTTCAGAGAGCTACACGAAGGGGTGGAGATAAGACTAGCTACCCTGCACAAGGTGCAGTGACCATTCTTTATTACAGGAGGGGGTGGAAACAAGACCAGTCACCCTGCACAAGGAGAGAGAGCAGCACTGACCGGTCTTTATTACAGAAAGCTGCAAGTCTCACACTGGATTACTGCACAGATCTGGAAGGAATACACAAAGCTCACCAAGATCCCAGGAAGCATACACATGACTCTTGTATGAGGACAATATTTGCTTACATTGGGGTTCCGCTTTAAGCGAATAAGTAGTACCACCCATGAACATATATGCAAATGCCCAAATAACTACATATTATGGCTATGCAGAATTTCATATTTGCCAAGATATTCAGTAGTTCTGTTCTATAACATTGATCATTTTAGAGAGAATATTAGCCGACTTTCGTTTACATCAAGGGGATCACTGGACAGGGGTCAGCAGCAACTTGGGGAAAGCAGTCAAATTTTGGACTACGATTAGCTTTACGCACATAATTATTAGGTGATCGGCCTCCACAATTAAGCTCCAAGAGGGGGCGAAACATGTCACAGGTGAAGAACTTTTCTTTCTTCTGCCACTTACAGAAAAAACAAGCTGCCTTAAAGGCATGATTGGCTGTAGTGTGCGGCCTCACATTACTAGGTACTCTCATCAAGCAAGCATAGCCACGTGATGCTTAAACTACTCCCCCCCTACATATCAGTATGCTGCTCCGTATGCCGATATTACATTTTCTTACATTCATTAGTTAAATAAAAATTTTCTTATGAGATCTCGGGGAAAGCAATTTGTGCATGGTCACATGTCCTACTCACATGTAGCAGAGTTCCAAGAAGTAACAGGAGATGGATCAATCTGCCCTTATTAAAAATGGCCACCGTGAAGAATGTGGAGGAAAAGAAATATAAGCTATGCAAAGAATAAATAGCCAGCAATTGTCTATAAGTATCTGTTTGTAGATTGCCAATACTAAACATTCATAAAGATGTCACTGTTTGCAGCTATATTATTTTAACAGTCAGCCCCATCAGCTGTCAAAGTACCTCAACAGTGCCTGCATGCAATTGGATGTAGACACTGTCATGCCAACAATTTTCCACCTGGCTCCTTTTTCTTCAATTGAAGCATGTTGGATGAGAGCCGGCAGACAGGGCCACCCACTGAGCAAATTTCTTCCAGTTTAGCATGAACTGGACGGAATTCACTCACAGCATTGCCAACTTTAGGATGCAATGTACCCATGGGCCCCAGGCAGCATGTCTCATCATTCAAAGTAGTGATGCACCGATACCGGTATTTCAGTATCAAGTACGAGTACCGAAAGTACCATTCAGGAAGCCAGGCGGCGTGTAATGACTCGCCACCTGGCTTTCCCGATTGGTCAGGAAGCTGGCTTTCTGGCCAATCAGGAAGCCAGGCGCCATGCAATGACGTGGCACCCGTCTTCCTGATTGGCCGGGAAGCCAGCTCCATGCTCCCTTGTCATGAGTGACGAGGGAGCATGGAGCCGGCTTTCCGACCAATTAGGAAGACGGGCAGCGTGTAATGACGCGGCGCCCGGCTTCCTGATACCGGAACTATTGGGCTAGGCATGGAAGCATTTGGCCGAGTACGCACCCAAATAAGCGGTATTGGCACCGATACTAGTACCGGTATCGGTGCATCACTAATTCAAAGGTTGAGAAAATGCAAAATAAAACATTTGACCATTAACAAGCAGTAAAGGTCTTCACCATACCAAAAAAAAAAACCACCATGATGGAATTTCATTTATGTGAAAATCAATTTATTATAATTGTGACCAAAAAGAAAAAAAGGAATGCCTCTAACAGTGAATCTTAACCTTGCCTTGCAATTCCTGCAGAATAAAACACGTACCATTCAAGAATTATGCAAAAAGGGGTAAAGGGGGGAAAAGCCATTAACAGGTCGTATAAATAGGTTTAAGTTAAAAAGAGTTCTTAAATTGGTATCCCAAGTCCCAAAGCATTGTGGGTGTCCGCTTTATAATAAACAGCACTCCAAGCAGAAAAAGTTTGCCTGCTGTGTAAACTGTGCAGCTGTCAATACCCGACCTATCAAATCACTGGAAATGAATCCCATTCTCTAGGCATTTCTAGTGAGCAGATTGGTTTTACTTTGTGAACATAGCCCACAAAATGGCGGTTTATAGTCTTCCAGAGACAGGTACTCTTGAGGAGCTCCTATTTTTACCTGGCAAGCAGGAGACCATTCACCTGAGCTGGAAGTGGCCATGGTCCAACCCCATAACAGTCCCAGGGCAGACTTGTCACTTCAGGAGTGTGCATACTGCAGCTGGAGTGTCTGAGAAATTCCATTGGAATTAGCCTAGGTTTGGCCAGATGAAAAGGGATCAAGAGAGTCCTTCCCAATCTGCTGCTGGGCAAAACAAAAAGTGGAAACTAAACATTTGTCTCACCAATGGAGGCCATACGCCCACCAACTACTACAAAAGAAAAGTATGTTGAGTGTACCAATAGGTCCTCTCATAACATACATTGCTCTCGACTTGCAAGCTCATGCAGGATTGAAAATTCGTGGTGAATATTTCGGGACACAGAGATCCCTAAAACGTCATCTTAGGACGGTTATAAGAACAATACTTTGCAGCGGTTTAAAAAAAAAAAGTGTTGGTTAAAGGTATACTGTGAAAAAGGATCAGCTGTACCAAAATCACCACTTAAAACCTCAGCAGAGGACTTTTATTTCATTTTCTAGACAAAAATGCTTTTCATTTTAAAAGGATAGGTGCACTTTAAAAAAACAAATGGGCATTATTCCCCTTTGCCCCTACCCCTGATCAAACCTAACCTAACCCCTCCACTCCAGAGGTTCATACTTAAAATGACACCAAACTCAGGAATTAAATCTTAAAAATAAATTTCAAGTATCTTAACTATCAACAATGTATCTTCTTTGTGTGTCACTCGGCTGTAGATCCTCCAATCATCTCTGAATTGGTGCTGACACTGTCCTTCCTTCTGGAGGGTGACTACTATTGTTCCCCATGGTCCCTGGTGTGTGTTGTAAAGTAGTCACCGCTCCAAGCTCGCTCCTGTGATGGACTACAATCTCATGTTTGTATTGTAGTCCATCCGGGAGCGAGCTTGGAGCACTGACTACTTTACAACACACACAGGGACCATAGGGAACAAAAAAGTAGCCCCCCTCCAGAAGGAAGGACAGTGTCAGCACCAATTCAGAGATGATTGGAGGATCTACAGCCGAGTGATACACAATTAAGATACATTATTGTTACTAGTTCAGGTACTTGAATGTATTTTTAAGATTTACCTCCTGAGTTTAATGTCACTTTAACTCAATCCGACATCCACAGGTGTGTCATTTGTTCACATCCAGCGCTGGAAGTCTCCGCTGTCCTGGCCACACCTGCACACTGCAGCCCCACAGACCTCTATGGGTCTGTGTCCCACAGGCAAAGACAATTGGAGACCGTACCATAGAAGTCTATGAGGTTGTGATGCGCGGGTACAGCCAGGACAGTGGAGATATGTACCATTGTAAACAGGTGAACCACAGCCGTCATAAGTATATATCTGTGGAGGGGAAGGGTGGGTTAGGTTAGGGGAAGGGGGAAAGAAGAATCATAGATGCCGTTTATTTTAAAGCGCACTTATCCTTTAAGCCATTGCACATTGTTGTCGTAACAGAAGCTACAGTACAATAATTCTAAGAAAGCAAAAAAAAAAAAAAAGTGAAAAAAGTGGCTCATTGGTGACATTTAGAGGAAACAAAACTGGTAAACACTTTAACAAGAGGAGTAAAGAAACTTCATTTTCCTTTCAAAATAGGTTTTAGCCACTTGCAAGCTCTCCAGCTGCGGGGGAACGCCACGTCCCATCATGCACCTGGCCTGGGCACCTTTTGGAGATGCTTCTAGTTTCTCAGCAACCGGCTGTACTCAAGCTGCTTATACTTTCAGCAATGGATGTCAATCCTATCAAGGCATTCCCTAGTTTTCTTTAGGTAAGACACTGTCAAGCAAGTGACACCCGATATGACATTCTGAACCGAAAAAGTAAGCTGACTAGAGTGAAACTAAAAAGGCACATTTTTCTCATTTAAGGTGGTCTAATAAATGGATCTCAGCAGCAAATTAATGGCACAAACTAGACTTCTACCCCCGGCTCTAGTGCTGAATTCTGTTTCCTAAACAAAAAATATTTAAAATAAAAAATAAAAAAGGAAAAAAAAAAATGCCCAAGACAGCAGCGATAACTGTTCCACTGTGTTCTGTCCCTTGTGTGTGGCGAGTTGACAGGAGGCTTGTGTCTGTGTCTTGAACAAAGAAGGCACTAAGGTAACACGGTGCCTATTTTCCTGGATCTCGAAGGTCCATGCTGGAACCAAACAACGACACCAACTGCTCCTCATAATGTGTGATGTTCCTCTTCATAATGTCCATGCAGGGGCCCAGCAATCGTTCAAAGGCTTGCACATCCATAACTAACAACAAAGGAAAAAAGAAAAAACTTAATGGCCATTCGAACAACAGTGAAAACTACAATCTTATAGTACTGCACAGATACATTTATATGGCTTAAAGTATGGGGGTGTAAAGTGACATTAACCACTTGAAGGCCGGGGTGTTAAACCCCCCTTCCTGTCCCGGCCATTTTTCAGTATTCAGCGCTCTTGTACTTTGACTGACATTTATTCCGTCATGCAACGCTGTACTGAAATTAATTTTATACCATTTTTTAGGGACAGATAGAGCTTTCTTTTGGTGGTATTTAATCACCACTGCGGTTTTTATTTTTTACTATATTAAGGAAAAATTACCGAAATAAATAAAATAAAAATAACTGTTTCCCCTATATTAAATGATAAAACATTTATTACCCAATTTTTTGGTAAAATATAAAAGACGGGGTCATGTCGGGTAAGACACCAAACATGTCAAGCCTTAAAATTGCGTGCGCGAAACCTCAAAAAACTATAATACCCAAAATTGGCCATAGGCGACGCTTTTTAAAGCTTTTACCGCTCATCAGTTTAGTGTTATCAGTGATTGATGGCCCTAAAATGATTGCTCTCACTGCGGCATTTGCGGCGATATTTAACGTGTGTAGCGCAATTGTTGTTTTCGCACACTGGTGCACCGGACACGCATTCACTTTTATATGTGCGTAAACGTGGGGGTGGGGGACTTAAACATTTTGGTGTTTTTTTTACTTTTTTTATATGCGACTTATTCTTTTTTATTTATATATCATTTTTTTCACTTTTTCACACTTATTGTTATTGCTATTATATAGGGGGATAACAATCCCCCTATAGGGGCGCACGAGCAGAAAAAAAAATGCTGTCTGGAGACGGCAACCCGCTAATGCAGCAGTGCCGTCCGGTTTTTTTTTCAACAGGCGGACAGCAACTGGTTAAAGGATTATTTTTTTTTCCCTCCCCCCAATGTTAGGGTAAGGACTTACCTCAAATGATCTAGAAAGGATTGTCACCAGCACACCAAAGGTTTTGAAGCAAAAAGTCCTTTGACAAATCGCCATCCAATAGAAGCGCTTTCGGGGTCTCAGCAGTATCCCTTCATCAGGCTCAGAATACCTTAAATGATGTCTCTTAAATCTGATCATCTTCCTTACTGTCATTTTTAGCTGTCCCTCCCGCACTGGTGCGGGTCTCTGATCCAGCGCCGACTCCTCTGTCCTCTTCTGTGATGTCCCACGAAGTCTGTGTGGGTGCATGCTGCTCCACAGACTCACCTTGTGTCTCTCCTCGTCTCCTGGCCGAACATCTGGACTGCGCCCGCCCCAAGATCCCTTGTGGCCCATGAGAAATGTTCAGATGTTCGGACGGGAGCGCGTGGCGAAGACACTGGTAAGTTTAAACCCGTTTTTTGCATATATCTACTGCTTGCTAGCCATATATATATATGCAAAAATGTGAGGGTTTAATAACCCTTTAAGTCAGGGGTGTCAAACTCAATTTAATAGTGGGCTGCATCAACATTACGGTTGCCCTCAAAGGGCCGGTTGTATCTGTAAGACTATATAAATGTATCTACTCTATCATAATTGCATCTGCATTCGATCATCACTGGCTTTAAAGCTACAGGAGAGGTGCGAGGGCCACATGAAATGGCCTGGTGGGCCGGATTTGGCCCCTGGGCCTTGAGTTTGACACATGTGCTTTAAGTGAAGGGCATATATGTGTACGGTTGGGTCCTGATGTTGCAAGAGAAGACCTTGCAATGGGCATTGTAAGTAATTCCAAAGGTGTTCAGTAAGGTTGAGCTCAGGGCTCTGTGCAGGACACTCAAGTTCCTCCACACCAAACCATGTCTTTAAAGAAGCTGGCTTTGTGCACAGGGGAACAGTCACCCTGGAACAGAAGAGCCTTCACCAAACTCTTACCACAAGGCTGGAAGCAACCAAGTATCTAAAGACAAGACCTATGTGGCAAGACCTCACAAAAGGTGACCAGCTAAGAAGCTGATGCTCTGGTTGCTTGTGCCTCCTGTGATACAATCTCAAAGTCAGATAGTCACAGGAACACCTTACTATGGGAAGATTAAATTGCAGCTACCAGAGGAAAATTGCCAGAAGCAGATTTAATAAAGGAGACGTTCATTAAATTGACCCAGTCAGGGCTGGAAAAATCCTTAAAGGTGGTGCCCTGCAATAGAAGAGGTATTCGACTCACCACTTCTGATGCCTGAAGATTTTGGGTGCAGTAAAGAAAAACTGCTGGCTGATAAATCTTCATAAACTAACCCTTCCGAGGATGCCCATTTCCTGGTCCCCACTATGCTCAGCGGTTCAATTTTGCAGCCCCCACGTCACTACTGTGTCCTGTTATGACTTTCAAGCCACTGTGATGAACCACAACACACAGCGGGGAGGGTGCAAGATAACTAGATTTTCGAACTGTTACTGTCTGAAGATACTTAAGACAGATTTTTCTTTATTGCAGCAGCATTCAGCCAGCAGAAGTATCCAAGTTCTTCTTTTTATTTTTTATTACACGTATTTATAGAGCGCCGACAATTTACGCAGCACTTTACATAGTGGCACAATCACATCAGTCCCTGCCCTCAAGGAGCTTACAATCCAAGGTCCTCATCTCACACACATGTATGAAGGCCAATTTAGACAGGAGCCAATTAACCTACCGAGGGTGGGAGGAAACTGGAGTCCTCGGAGGAGACCCACACAAGCACAGGGAGAACATGCAGACGCCTTGCAGATAGTGATCTGGCCGGGATTCAAACTAGGACCCTAGGAGCTGCAAGGCAGAAGCGCTAACCAATACACCACTTTGCTGCCCATTGCAGGGGCAGCTTTATTTTAGAGCATTTTTTGTTTTGTTTTAGCGACCAAGTTGCTTTCAGCATCCAATCCACTAACATTTGTCAACAAATTCAAATTCAGCTGTTGAGATGAAAGATTATTACCTAAACACTTGACATTGTCCACCGCGTATGCAGAAGCTGCCCTGGGCTTGTTGGTAACAAGAGCGAGTTCACCAAAGTATTGACCTCTCTTACACCGTGTCAGCTCCACTTCCTGGTTACCTTCTTGACCAGTTTTTGTCTGCAGCAGAAGAGAAATAAATCATTAAAATATGAAGTTTAATCTCCATATTTTTGCATTCCCTGGTTTCTTCCTTCTCCCTCATCAACATGTTAAATTTTAATGGACACCTGTAATCATTACATACTTTCTTCTGGACCACAGTGATGCATCACTGGGTCTCTGTGCTTCTCTAGGTTTGACTGGTGGGGGGCCGGCAGGGGGTTCTACATAGCACTCCACTGATGGGGCCTCAGCCTTGATGCCAGCAGTGGGCTGGCACTTGGGAGGAGTTTTGCAAAACACCTTGAGGGAGGGGGATGTCAGTATGGAGAAGGAGCATTCCTAGGCAGACTGCACTTGCATGCAGACCACCAAAGACAACACCCACATGCGATGCTGAGCCTCCATGATTGAAAGAACTGAAATCCAATGAATGAAAGGGACAGGCCAGCGACAGTCAGCTTTGGCAGTAAAGGACGAGACGATTGGGCCACATAGCCATAACTGGCCCACATAGTAATAAGTTTAGGGGAATAGGAAGAGCGGGCCTGCCCTAGTAGAAGGGTTCTGAAGTATTCCGTAGCTCAAATGGGATCCAGGGTTGTTCCATATACAAGACAGAATAATGGACGTTAAAAAGAGAACTATGGGGTAAGTGTTTTTCCCCATAGTTCTCTTAAAGGTCACAGGAGGACATATACTAGCGTCCTCCTGTGACCCAAAGCTCAGTATATCACGAGCTGCAGCTGTCTGTCGAGATCCTCCCAGCTGTGTGACAGCTGGCTCTGCCTATCTAGAGTCAGAGCCAGCTGTACCCGCCCCCTCCCCGGTCCATTCCTCCAGTCAGCGCTGGAGTATCAGAGAGGGGAGGGGGCGGAATCCATGCAGGGAGCTGTGACTGACATTCACGGCTCTCTGCAGGGAGATGATCGAGGAGTGAGCGAGCGACGGTGCGCATTCGCTCACTTCCCGATCTATTGAGCCGACCTGTGACAGTTTCATTGTCACACGTCGGCTCGAACTAGGAGGTTGGGTGATTTTTCACTCACCTCATAGTTCTCCTTTAACTTCTTAAAAATTGCTTGGGGAAGGACTAATGGACTATGTACTAAATTTTTGGGCATGAGCTGCAATGCGGGCAACTGTTACATTCACATTCTTGCTATGGGCATTGTTTCCTATGCAGCACTGGTTTTATGCACTTAAAAAGTAGAAGAAAAAAGGCACACGGCATAGTTCAGGAAGGGGAATGTGGAGGGAATGATGTAAAACTGAAGAAATGCTGCAAAAACCCTACAGGGACTTTTCGGAGTTCTCCACATCTGGAAAGCGCTTACCTTGCTTTTCATCATAATTTTCACCTCTCCTGATTCAACGATGTAAAAACAGTCTGCCTTATCGCCCTGGAGGAGTGACAGAAATGCAGCTTTAATAAAAACGCATCTGTTTACCCTTGTGTCTATTAGCAGTGAATGTGAAGTGAATCCTGTCTTACCTGTCCAATGATGCGGTCTCCATCCTTATAAATTCTTTCACCTAATACATCAACTAATTTCATACGTTCAGAAACCTATCATAGAAAGAAAAAAAAAAAAAAAAAAAAAACAGTTAACGGTCAACATTTACCATAAAATACACAATAATTGATCTATGACTTGATAGACCTAAGATGGTGTGAAACATTTCCTGTGTGCTCGGCTTCTCTTTTACACTTGTAGTAAAACTTCAGCCCTCCAGCTGTGGTGAAACTACAACTCCCATCATGTATCTGCCTCTGGGAGTCGCGTCTGTCAGTCGTGCAATGCCTAATAGGATTTGTAGTTTCACTACATTTGGAGGGTCGAAGTTTGGCTATTCCTACTTTACATGCTACTGTATGTAACGGTAGCATGTAACTCAGGACTGAGCAGCATGTACAGGTCATTATGCAAGTTCCATTCGGTTCTAGAAGAATGCCTGCCACCAAAGACCAGAGTAAGCCACTGAGACACCTCCAGACTGGCTAGAAGACTGCAGAAAAGAAAAAAAAAGCATGTAGAGGGTCTCTTTTTTTTTTTTTTAAACTGCTGGGGGTGCTTCATGGAGTGCGGGCAGACTGAAATGCTGGACCTCTACTTTCAGCTGAGACTTTTCTCAACAGCAGTTTGTACTCGACTCCTTCCACAGTGCCAGTCAGCAGCGAGTGTAAGCTTTAGGCCTCATTTCACACTGCCCGGCATATACGCGCGTATATGGGTGTGTATATAGTACCATATGCAAATAAATGGCTCCATACACAAAGCTGCGTATGGAGCCATATATTTGCGTAGCGTAAAAAGGCGCAAAAACAGAATGGAACCGAGATGCGTCCGGGCAGCATATTTACGCACGTATGCACGTACAGTTCATTAACATTTCTATTATGAATGATGCATTGTGGGATTGCAAATAGTGCACGCATATACAATTTTGCTCTTGCGTTGTGTGTGAATGAGGCCTTACTGGTCGGGGAACTATAGGTCTGGCTTAGCAAGGGGCAGGTTGGACTGCTGCAGAGAGACCACTGCTGACACAGAGCAACCTGTGGCAAATGGGCATTTCTGCTGTGGCCGCTTTACAAACTTTGACCACCTATTATTCTCAGGCAAAGTGAATGGATTGAGCCGATTCAACATGAAAAGTACAATTTGACTTGAAATACATCTTGCATGTCCAAGCAGTTGAGAGCCTTACCTCTAATGACTTCAGAACAGGAACACATTCTACAAAGGCTTCAAACATCTTTCTTTTTTTGGCATTGTTTTTCAGAATTATTCTTCTGAAGGTAACCCGATCCTGAAAAATAGCAAAATCATTCATTTGGAAGAATTCAACTGTTTGTGAACATATTACAAAAAAAAGCCCATTTTAATACAGAATAGTATTTGACACTAAGCACGTTTATTTTTTTATTTGTAAGTGTGTATATGTATATACATACACTTTTTATTATAGGACAAACCAGGCCATCTTCTGGCAATATTGGAAGCTGAGGGAAATCTCGCCAAATGGGACACAGAACATAAAAAGAAAAAAAAAAAAAAAAGCTTCCTTTATCCAAAACGATACAAGTTATGGTTTCCGTTCTACTTAAAAAGTAACAAAATGCAAATTCCAGGCCAACAGCTAGGTGGTGCTGCTGTACCATAAAGTACTAATGACTACCAATACTAGACCGGCCTCACAACATTGGACTCTGCGTCGGTTAGAACTACAATCGAAACTCATACGGTGACAGAGCATGCTATAAAATTTTAAATTCAAGTTCAGCCACAAAAAAAGTTACATTTGTTAAGTTGGTAACGGGTTTGAGGAAATATAAATATCACTGATACTGAGACCGCCGCAGCTGGGATCGATCCCGACATTACTGTGGAAATCCACTCAGCTGCGTGATTGACAGTTGGCTCTGCCTATCTAGAGGCAGAGCCAGCTGTACCCACCCCCTCCCCCGTTCGTTGCTCCAGTCAGCGCTGGAGGATCGGAGCGGGGAATCCCTGCAGTGAGCCGTGAGCGACAGTCACAGCTCTCTGCAAGGACAGGATCGAGATGTGAGCGACCGACGGTATGTATTCGCTCAATTCCCGATCTATTGAGCCGCCGTGCAACAGTTTCATTGTCACAGGTCGGCTCGAACTATGAGGTTAAGTGATTTTTCACTCACCTCACAGTTCTCCTTTAAGAGTAAGGTGTAATGTGTTTTTCCGATATGTGGCGTTTTCTATATTCCTATACTCCGAGTTTCAACCGAAATTCAGAAAAAATGTAATTGTAGTGTGTCAATCCTCATGAGTTCAGCGTCACCTGTTAAAATTGTTGTTAATAAAATAGTAATAAAATAATGAAATATAGTAAAATGAAATAAAATGAAACCATGATGAAAAATAATACATTTAATGACAAAATTAAAAATAAAAGCAGTAGGATGGGGCAATAAAGCCAACAAAACTCAGACACATTGCAATGAACACGCTGGAGTAACACGAGAAACCACCGAGACAAATGAGGGTTTTAGCTTATGTTAGAGAAGCAGAACTCAATGCAAACAGGAAATTGGTTACAATCCGCACTGGAATATAAGGAAACATAATCAGGAAGTGAACTATTGTTTATTTGCTAATCCCTTACATTCATCTTCTGTACAGGACAGAACCAATTATTAAACAGGAAGTTATCCCGTCACTGGCACGATGATGAAAGCAGCTTTGTATATAAAACGTATCGCACACACCACTCTGTAAAGGAGGCCATTGGACAGAACTTTCTCTTAACCCATTCACTCCTGGCTGACTTGTTTGCTGCGGTAGCTCCTCATCCATGGATCTGGAAGTCTGACATTGCACAGCTGTGAATCCTGCACATACCCTGCCTCCTCTTTACTCTTCAGACTACTAGAAGATACAAACCCAAACTGATCTTCCTTCCACCTAAGTAGCTTTACCTCAGGGGTAGGCAACCTCAGCCCTCCAGCTACGGTGAAACTACAAATTCCATGAGTCACTGCAAGACCGACAGCCACAGACATGACTCACAGAGGCATGATAGGAGTTGGAGTTTTTCCACAGCTGGAGTGCAGAGGTAGCCTACCCCTGCTCTGACAATTCCACATTAAGAGATTTCTGGTAAGTACCTGCCGGCCGGCGTAATAAACGGCCGCCCGGGAGCTCTCTAGATCTGAGCGGGCGTCTTTAGACGTGTTAGGTGAATGATAGGGTCCCTTTAAGACATTTCAAAGCAAACTAAAAGGACTTTTTAATATTTTGCCCAGAGAATACTTCAAAGCTGGTTTGGATGGCGTATTGCATTAAAAAACATCCTTCAGCGCTTTAACTGCATTATGTACAATTTGCGATCATTAATCTACTTACCAGCCCCCAAAGTGCGCCTTCTGTTGTGGCCGCGATGGTCGCAGCCCTTGGAGTGTTGTACATCAAGGCCAGTTCGCCAAAACTGCCGTGATTATCGTATGCGCCCACGCAGCGGGACTGTCCGTCTCGAGCTACGAAAATGTCATACAGCCCTCTGAAAGAAAATTAAAAACAGGCGGCTGTTTACTGGTGACATTTGAAAAATATATGTGCACGTGAATGCTGAGACACATAAGCACAACAGGTTCTTTCATTATGAAAGAACCCCCCCCAAGAAATACTTGTTCTGGCTGCTAGACCAGAAGTACCACACAGAGATACGACTCAAATCAAACGTTTAATTTCCTAAGATGGTTACAAGGGAAATGAAATGACATTTTGCTCTAACATTGCTATACATGGCAGTCAGAAGGTGGGGGCTCAGTATGTATTCTTAAAGGGGAACTTCACCCTCATCTTTAAAATGACAACACCTTTATAAATGATTATGAACGGCAATATACAGATACTTCTAGATGATTGTTGGCTTTTTATTCCTTGCATTCCTTATTTCTCTTTTCCTCTCACAGTTGACTAAGGGCAGATTCATCCATCTCCCTTTACTTCCTGGAATTCTGGCACATGTGACCATGTACATCATCTTAGGGGAGGAAAATGTCTTTCCCTGAGATCTCGTGAGATTACAGATGAGATTTCCCAGCAATGCTCTGCTGATGTAACCTTCCCAGGATGCAATGTTTGGGCACAGACTGCATCACTAATGCCCAAGAGGACCAGGAAGTGGAAAGCAATAAGTGTAAGAAAAATATGTTTGTTTAACTCCTAAATGTAAGATGTAGGGCTGCAACTATTTTCATAATCGATTAGTTGGCCAATTATTGTTTTTTGATTAAGCGAAAAAATAAATACCATCCTTAAAATAAAATACAAATGCCGTGTTACAAAGTTTACTTCAGAATAAAACTGCATGCACAATTTTTTGCAATCGCACGGTATTGCGGTACCTTGAGTTTCAGTGCTGGCGATCACACTGTGGGTGGGAGGCGTGTTTGGGGTGCACACTGAAATGAATGGCACTGCAACACACCTCCCGCGGCAGGTAGTGAGTAGCCAGCCTGCTATTGGCCATTTAAAACTGCAATAGCGGGCTGGCTTGGGGGAGAGAGCTAGGGAATCCAACCAACTAATCGATGATGAAAATAGTTGACAACTAATATTATTGATTAGTTGTCACAGTTGGCTGGAGTTAAGCTTTGAAGCTGAGACACCGAGGGTAGTCCCAAGTGGGGTCTGCCAGTATTTGTCAGGCTGAAACTGAAAAGGACTTTCACACCTTTCATAACTTTTTTTAATAAATAAATTGTATTGTAAGCACACGGCGCTTAAATAGCTTCAGCCCGGGAATGACTGCTGCCAGTGGTAAGATTCCGCAGACGGCAGCTGAAAGTAAATACAGCAGGTAGTGAATAGCCAGCCTGCTATTGGCCATTTCAAACTGCAATTGGCTATTGCACCCGCCCACTGCATGCTGTGCCCTCCTCCCAGTGTGGAGGAGAGAACTAGGGGATCCAACCAACTAATCGTTGATGAAAATAGTTGACAATATTATTGATTAGTTGGTTGCAGCCCTAGTAGTGGTGCTGCATGCTGATGTGACTGAAAGGGGTAAAGGTCCGCTTTAAGACACACCAACTGATCTCCCATTACACATCAGAGAACACTAATGCAAAGACTTAAATACATGGACGCTTACTGGAGCGTCTTTGTTTACAACCCAGAGGAACCATACCAGCAGTGTAACAGGTTAAAAACTCAAACTCTAGCCAAAGCGCTTTGATTGATCAGTTTAGAGCCTCTGTCAAGATTTCTATCACGGTCTGTGTACCCATCGAGAATTCCCCACTTCCTGTTAGAGTGATGGGAAATCCCTCCAAAGGAGACACAAAATGTTTAGTGAATAGGGAAGGGTCAGAACTTCGGATCCTTCCGGACTCATTGATGACCGCTCCCTTCACTTCCTGTCCTGTTGTCACAGTTGGCTGGAGTTAAGCTTTGAAGCAGAGACACTGAGGGTACTCCCAAGTGGGGTCTGTCAGCATTCCAAAAGGCACCGACTGATTAGCCAGCACAGAAGACCTAAAGCTGATCTTCAAGCAGATATAAAACACAAATGAATGCACCTCTGTAAATCAGTAACACATCAGTAAATGTATGTTTCTAAATGCAAACACTAAAAGTATCTGAAGATTCCTGGTATCAGCCTATTGCATTCCCTGTAATACACAGCAGGGCTGGAGTGTGAGGGGAAGTAATAGTAAAAAGCAGCCAGTTAATTTACAGACAAAGCATGCTGATAGGAAGAGAAAGCAGTGACAGATAAGCTCATCACAGTGCTACTTCTCCTTTCACTGTCCAGTCACAGGCTGGGGGTGGGTCCAGGATGAGTTGTGCTCAGAGGATGTGGGCTGAATGATGCTGGCCATGAGACTGAGGACATCTAACAGCAGGTAAACACTGCAGGGGAATCTGGATTGAAGCTGAATTTTGCAGCAAAAACTGGTTTTCGTTATTTTATCTCAACACTGGAAAAACAAAAAATGGCCAGCACAGCCCTAACGCATCTATTGTGAATTCACCCTTAGGCTGGGTTCACACCTAGGTGTAGATTACAGAATGTACCTCCTGCAGAGCTTTTATTTAACATTTTGTGGAGTTCTTCTTTAAGGCCTCATTCGCACTGCGCTAACTCGGGGCGTGCATGCCCATAAAGGGCCGTTCACGGGAGGGACAGGTGCTGTGCGTAGCAGCCTGTTCTTCCCTATGGGAGGGTGCGGTCGTACGCTGTCATATGCACACACGAACTGCACATGCGTATGGGTCCCGTTGTCTGTACTCGGACGCAGATAGGATGGATCCTGTCTGCGTCCGAGTGCGGACACCCGGACCCGCACGGATGTGCAGTTCGTGTGTGCATATGACAGCGTACAGCGGCGTCCTCCCATAGGGAAGAACAGGCTGCTGCACGCAATCACACGCAGCACCTGTCCTTCCAGGAACCTCCCGATACAAGCATGCACCAACACTGCCTATGGGTATGTCCATTGATTGCACAGTTCATGATACAAACATGTGGAATGTTGTAAAATGCTGTGAAACAACGTATACCTTTTAGTCCTGCTGTATGAAGGGACAGGTTTTAAATCCGCATGCTTTCAGGCATCCGAGCACAAAATTACTTTGTAACATCCACATCTATTTGTTAAATGTAACAAGGCAAAACCAAGCTAGGCAATGGGCCAGATAAACTATTGTTGGATGCGCCTAATAACAGCTTAATTTGAAGCGTTTAAAAAGGTGATTAATGTACCAATTGTTTTGAGGGGGTTTTTTTTACAACGGTTTGCACAAGTCGTCTTACAATCTGCGCCAAATAAATGTTCAGAAAATGAGATGGTCAATATTTGGCACAACAGAGGTGTGCAGTAGTGCAGGGAATTGTGGCATGTACTGTACATATTCTACTATGCTATACACCAGGGCTCAAAATTTCCACTCGCCAGCTTGCATTTGGCGAGTGGAAATAAAGAGAGGGCGAGTGGAAATTCAGTCAGGCACGCGGTCACGGATCGCGTACCTGACTATGAGAGCAGCTGCTCCTTGCTGTGCTGTCCCTGGCTCCGTTACTTTCGATCGATCACCGGAGCTCTGACAGTTCTGAGCCCCGTTCGCAAGGATGGATTAGTACTGCAGAGAACGGAGCTCAGAACTGCAGAGCTCCGGCCGAAAAGTAACGGAGCCAGGGACAGCACAGCAAGGAGCAGCTGCTCTCATAGTCAGGTACGCGATCCCGGTCCGTACCTGACTTAATCACGAGGGATCAGATTCGTGCCTACTCACTGCATAACGGCAAGCAGGTGAGGGGGCTCTTTTATTTGATGTGGGACATGGGTCTCAAACTCAATCTACTCGGGGGCCACTGGACACTTTTTAATCCCTTGGGGCCGCTACTATATACGTTACCAGTGTTAATGTCTGCACATGTTACAAGCGGCAACTGTCACCCATTCAAGTTATTGATCAGGTGACAGCTGCTGCATGTAAACAAATGCACACCGCGTGTAATAATATGTGAAAGGATTACATGCAGTTAGGATCAATCACCATCTCCCCCCCAGCACACATTAAACTTCACCCCCTCCCTCTCAAGCCCCAAGCACACATTAATAAAGTTCTCCCCTCCCTCCTTACCTTCCAAGCCCCCTCACCTGCATGCATCTTTACAGGCAGGAGGCACATCATTCCCTGGTGATCTAGTGGTGATTAGCAAGGTCTAGTGCAGACCTTACTAATCATTCTTCGGTCGGAGCTCAATACAGTCAGAGCTCCGGCCGGAGCTGACAGGAGCAGCTCTGCACCGACAGAGATGCAGACCTCGTAGCTGCTCCTGCAAGTCAGGCACGCGGTCCGTGACCGTGTGCCTGACTTGCCAGCTGGCTGCCGGCCACATAGTACCGGCTCGCGGGCCGGAGTTGGCCCACGGGCCGGTACTTGGAGACCCCTGCTATACAACAGAATAGTTTATATGACAAGCAATAAGCAAAAATTAGATGCAACATAAGACAATTTGCATTCCTCAACACCAGAAATCTTAGTTTATGTGGCATGCTGTGTTCAGAATATTGAGCATTCATTTATCAACAGTCAGGACAAAAAAGGAAAAAAAGCAATGTTATGCTAAATATTTGCTCATCTTGCATACGTCCGGACACATCTACAGACACATAAGAACCTGAAGAAATATCTAAGCTTAAACATAGAGGAGGTAGCCGAGCGCTTCCTGCACATCCCCGCAGCAGAGGGGTGGGTTTCCACAGAGCAGATGATCATTAAATCCCAGCTGCACAAAGCCTTAAAATTACTAGTTTTCCTACTGGAAACACCACAATACAATATAATCAGACACAATCTGCAAGAACGTTTGCTGCAGAGAGTGAACCTCCAGCAAAGCAGCTCAGCGCCATGAATGTCAAAGCTAGTTCCATAGTTAGGCTGAAAAAAAGACACGTCCAGCGAGTTCAACCTATAGAGATTTTAAAAAAAAGAAAAGCCTAAACCGAATGCTATGCCCACAGCTACCCCCTTCATCCAGAGGAAGGCAAAAAAAAACACTATAAAGCATGGCTCAATTTGCTCCAACAGGGGGGGGAAAAAATTCCTTCCTGATCCCAAAAGGCAATCGGATATTCCCGGGATCAACAATCTCTGATGCCTAATATACTTATAATAACTCAATATCCAGTAATAGTCTGTGCATTCAAGAATACATCCAGATGTTTTTTTAAACAATTAACCGAGCTAGCTAGAACTAGCTCCTGGGGGAGTCTATTCCACATTTTCACATCTCTGAATGTGAAGAATCCTTTCCGTATGCAAAGGTTAAACCTCTTTTCCTCCAGATGCAGAGTGCCCTCTTGTCCTTTGCAGTGACCTTAATGTGAATAATTTGGCACCAAACTCTTTATATGGACCATTTATGTATTTATACATAGTGATCATGTCCCCCTTTGATCGTCTCTCCTCCAGAGAGAACAATTTCAGGTCAGCTAATCTTTCCTCATAGCCGAGCTCCCCCATGCCTCCCGCATTTGTTGGGATGAAAACATGCAGTTCTGTTGCACAGACCCAAATGCCACATAAAGGGAGATTTCTGCCAGCCATGTTTAGATAAGATCAGAACAGAACAGAGAGTTCTCTGCAGAAGCACACAAGTTACATCGAGCCCTCAAATTTAATTAGAAAATCATTTCCATGATGGGTAATGATCATAGGGCTTTTCCCGATATCCATCAACCTGCCTATATATAGGGGGGGCTGCAGGAAGCAAACCAGATTTGGCTATGGTATGTAGACATTTGATGTGCAACTGTTCTTTTTAGTGCAGTTAACACTTATTGGGTTGCATTGGCCACCACCCAGCCAGAAACCTCCCTCCCCTGCCTGGCACGTCTTACATTACCCTCATGGCAGCATGGCCTCCTCAGCACCAGCCAGACACGGTTCTGAAATACCAATGGGTTTCATGCATAGACATTGTGGCATGCATGCACAGGAGGAGTTGATCCCAATAGAGATTTTGAGAAGGCTTGTGCACCAAGGACAGTGACGATCTGGGAAAAGAGGACCTATCGGGTTGCTTTGGCCACCGCCCTGTCAGACCTAACCCGAAATCTTCTACTAATCTATCCTGGCTTTATCAAGATCTTGGCTGCACAGTCTCCACGGCACCAGCCAGACAACATTCAAAATCATCAATGGGTTCTATGCATGCACACTGCAATCTTATTCTATGCCCACAGGGAGTGACTGAATAGGAGGAGTCAAAGCAATAATAATAATAATAATAATAATAATACAAAACGTTTAACTGCACTGGTATTCTTTAATAAAATCAAAACCTGGGTTGATAATAGTTCAAACTAGTAAATAGTTCTATCAAAAATGATCTTTTAATGATCTTTTAATAAAGTGAATTATATCTATAACCAGTTGGAGTTCACAACCATTGCAGGATTTCCTTAAGAATCCAGGCAGAAATTTTATCTCTTGCACTGCAAGGGTTAACCGCTTGTTTTTGCCTTTATACTCACCTAGTCCTCACAGCCGACCGGCTCTTAGACTGATCCCTGGAGCGTCTCTCCCCCTCCGTTGCAGCAGTCTAGGAATCCTTGAATCATCACGTCCAATACAGTGTACAGGACGTGAGAACACCGAGGATCATACCATCGCTGCAGTAGGGGAGGAAAGAGGCTGGAGGTAGTGCTGCCGCCGGCTCCGGGGATCGGGTAAATATTTTTTTTACACTAGGCAAAAATGAGCAGAGCAAGGGTTAATAAAAATTTGCCCGGAGATCTTTAACAATTGAACACGATTGATCTACCATACATGGCCACTCTAATAAGCGCCCCAATTTCTGGAAACACCACATTCAGCAAGGCATTTCCAGGTCTTGTGCATGTTTGGGACCCCTATGTCTGTGATCCCATCCAGCTGAGTGACAGTTTTGCAAAAATTTGCTCCATATTGAACACACACATAAGAACTGCTCACAAGGTACTTCTGTTCTTGCAGTGCTACGTCTGTTGATAAGCAGGGAAATTTACATATCAAGCTATGATCTAAGCCAATCTGCATAAAAACAATGTAACACGGTCTCTGCACGGCTTCTCTTTTTGCACCTTATCTGGGGAAAAAAATACATCTCACTCCACATTCATTTAACTGTTTAATAAGCAGCAAAAATAATGGCAGCCATAAAGCAATTTGCTCACATTCTAAAATAAAAAGGCAAAGCAGCGAGAATGTCACAAATGATATTTACCGTTCAACAACATAGAAGTTATCCCCGTCATCGCCCTGGTCAATGACGTGTTCCTGAGGTTGTACTCTCCGTTCAAACATTGCATCAAGAACCTGAGAGAGCTGTTCCTAAAATAAAATAGCAGCAGCAGTGTCAGACTTTGTGAACCATGTTGCATGCATTCATAAACATCATTTCCTCAAGTTGAAATCCAGACTAAATAAATGTATAAGAGCCCCGTGTACTTTTACTTAACGAGTTCTTTGTGCAGTAATCTGTACAGTAATTCAACATGACAACGTGTACTTTGCCACTGTCCAAGAACTTCCAGTAATTCAGACCGGTCATGGCTGCTCTCTTGTGCAGGGTGACTGGTCTCGTCTCCACCCCTCCTTTAGCTTTCTGCAGGCAGCCTGCAGTGAGTGGGGCATGCTGGGTCCCTGCCTGCCTCCAATCATCTCCGAACTGGTGCTGACACGGTCCTTCCTTCTAGAGGGGGGCTACTTTTGTTCCCCATGGTCCTTGTGTGTATGTAAAGTAGTCACCGCTCCTAGCTCGCTCCCGGGATTGACTACAATCTCGCGTTTAGTTTACTAATTTGTAGGGATTCACCACTAGTATGGGTGACAATAACGTGTATTTGGGCGAGTACTCGTCCAAATAGTCCAATACTTACCCCCGATACCAGAACTTCCGGTGAGGGAGATTTCCTCTGATCGGCAGTGCTGCAAGGTAACATGAAGCAGGCTTCCTGGCCAATCAGGACGCTGGGCAGCAGGTAATGACACGTCTTTCGGCTTCCTGATTGGCGGGGAAGGCGGCTCCATTCTGTTTGGCCAGCACAGTGCCGATTGGCTGGGAAGCTGGCTTCCTGGCCAATCAGCATGAAGCCAGCGTCCTGGGCATTTCCTGGAGCACAGGAAGCCGGCTCCATGCTAGCGGAAGTGCAGGTATCGGTAAATGTAAATATCAGTACTCTTACTTGATACTGAAGAACCACTAACGGTGCATCCCTACTAATTTGCATTGAGATTGCAGACCATCACAGGAGCGAGCTTGGAGCGGTGACTACTTTACAACACACACAGGGTCCATGGGGAACACAAGTAGTCACCCTCCAGAAGGAAGGACAGTTTCAGCACCAATTCAGAGATGATTTGAGGATCTACAGCCGAGTGATACACAAATAAGATACATTTGTTGTTAATAGTTCAGGTACCTGAATGTAATTTTTAGATTTAACGTCTGAGTTTAGTGTCACTTTAAAAAACAAACAGTTCACCAGAATAACATACAAAATATAATCACTGATCCAAAGATATCAACATAGCTATAAAAGTACAGCCACTATGTGGACAAAGATCTGGTGGTGGGGAAAGATGTTTCTGCACAGAACCTACTTCCCATAAAGTAATCACATTAAAGGGCACAGCAAGCATTCTTCAATAAGCTTCTTTTAGCCGCTGGCTGAACGTTGATCCTCGTACAACTCCCGACTCAAACCTGTGCTTTGTACATGAAAGGCAACGCAACAGGTCCACTTTAATTCCCCACCCCCCACCCCAACAGAACACTCAACTTTTCTTTGCCTTCCCCACAACCCCATTCATCAGCCAAGAACAGAGAGATAGAGTAACGGAGACTGGGAAGCAGCAATCGGGAGACTCTAACAGAGCAAGGCTTCCTGGTATGGGGAAGTAGGTGGCCTCCCGCACAGGGCACTAGGCATAGGCCCGAGTGGCAGCCGATTTCATGATGCACAGTCACTTTCCTTGATTAAGCAGGTGACCGTGTCCCTTTAATGTAGGTTAATCTAAGTCTCACACCTTTAAAGCTGAAGTTTAATTACCTTTTTTTTTTATTTGCAGCCCAGGAGACACAACTCGCCACCAATGAGGTACTTATGTCCCTTATACTGGTAGCTGCTGCTCATGGCAGAAATCCCCTCGAGTGTCACCAGATACC
>NW_017306324.1:355579-364802 GCF_000935625.1 Nanorana parkeri
GGGGGGGGGGGGGGGGTTAAGAGCAGCTGCTGCAAGTGTTAAAAAGTCTGCAAAAGCTTTGCTGCTCGCCTCTTCTCCCCTCATTGATGGAAAACTGTACTATTTCCCACAATGCAAAGCAACCTGTGACTGGAGGAGGCAGATCCTGTCATTCATCCGTCCGTCCTCCAGTCACAAGATGCTTTGCATAGTCACTAAAATGTCTCTAGGCACAATACACATTTTAATAGCTTGACAAATGTAAACAACAGGAAGCAACAAACATGTTATGATGCTCAAATGTCACATGTGTTGTTGCACAATGAGAGTTTTCCTCCTCAAATCGGTCAGGCCATACAGGTGATGCCTGAGGAGGTAGCCCCTCTTCTGCAGATAAACCCAGCCAACCCATTTGACTGCTGATGTAATTTGACAGTGGGGGGCAGGGAGCGAATGTTCTAAAGTCAAATTATCAACCGAAAGTCAATAAAAACGTGAACGGTTAATTTCTACTTAAGCATAATTCAGCTTTTGTGCTAAAATATTCTAACAGTTAACTTTCCCACCTGTTTCTTCCAACACCTTCAAGCAACCTACTTCAGTGTCAATTTATGCCATATTGCCGAAACATCTTCATAAAATAAATGTACAAAAAAGGCAATTGAATAAGCCAGCAATGTGGGAATTGGAGTAACCCATGGCAGCCAAACTCCAGTTCACTGAAATAATGGGGAAAGGTGAATTCCAGTTACCAAGGGTTAAAGCATTCAACTAGCGGATACTAATCATTAAGGTGCCCGGTTTACAGAGGGGCAGAAGCATTTTATCATGTCCTGCAAACAGCCAGCACAGGCTGCTACTCTTGTATGCGGTGCCTCAGTGACAAACTGGTATGTATTGGTACCCATCCCTTCCTACATCTGGATGTAGACTCATTACTGCTGAGCCTTGGAAGCCAGAAATTATAGTCTATAAACTGACAATGTCAAAACATGTCATGTAACCGTTCTACTCTTCAAACTTTACATTCATCTGAGAATCCTCCATCTGCAGCAATTACAGCTTTGCAGACCTTTGGCACACTAGCTATCAGCTTTTGAAGATAGAGGGGAAATTTCAACCCACGACTTCTGTAGCTATTCCCAGAGACGAGAATGGCATTGTAGGCCATTTTCATCTGTCTATTGAAGCTCTTCCCGCATCAGCTCAATAAAGGTTGAGACCGGGGAAAAACATCAATCAAAAAAATGTAGGACCCTTACAAATGGCTTTTCCGATCAGGTCCACCTGACGATTTTTCAAGTGGACCCGATCAGATGCCCAATGCTAGTCTATGGGCAGTCGGGTCTAAATGGGTAATTGTGTGTTGACACCCAGTTACCCAAGTCTCCTGCAAGGTTTGGAAAAATAGAAAAGTGTTCCGTTTCACCGGACTGGATCATGCTGGATTGGGGGTAATGTGATTTAAACGGACGCATGTCCATTTACATCGGTCTACCTATAGACTAAAATGGGATCCAGCATGACGGACTGGACAGACTGAACTGTACGCACAATGAAATCTTTAAGATTCAATAAATTCTGGCGCAAACCATACTGCCCAGTGTCAGAAAGATCTCTCACTTGCAGGTCATGCTTCCTCCAACACAATAATGACCCAAAACACTCAGTTAAAATATAAAAGAACGGCTAAGATAAAAACAAAGGACTTTTCTAAAGTGGCCTGATCTGAATGCTATTAAACATCTTCGAAAGGAGCTGAATCATGCAGTCTGGAGAAGACACCCTTCAGACCTGGGACAGCTGGAGAGGTTCGCTCAGGAAGAGTGAGCCAAACATCCTGTTTGCGGGTGCAGAAGTCTCATTGAGAGCTACAGAAATTGCTTGATCGCATATAAAGCTTGTGTAACAAAATATCAGGTAAAAGGATCCGTCATTTTCAATTGTTTTATTATTTAAAAGATTCCATTGAATGAAGCATCTATAGTAAGGTCGAATTATTAAGGAACAAGGATACCCAATTGCTTTTATCAGAAAAGTGTGAGTTCTTTGGAAGGGTACCAACAAATGTATTTGTCCAGAGCTGTGCGTTTGATCTTCTTTGATCTTGAACTTAAGGTCATCCCTTTGTAGCATACCATTCCTGTCATCCACTGTCCAATATCATGTCCTTTCCCCCCTTTTTATTAGTCAGTTTTAGATATAGACTCTCCTGCATCAGACATGCTTCCGGTGGTGTCAGATACCTGGTCCTCCATTGCATTCTGTGGTCCTATCACCAATCCTGCATCACTACTGTGTCCTATAGTACATAGGGGTCAGCAGGAGAAAACAGAATACATGTGGGACTGGTTACCAGCAACACCCAGAAGCATTGAAGAAAGGCCTTGGTAGCTCCACAATAAGAGAAGACTGGCACAGGTAAGCACTGTTTTTTTTAACTAGAACGCCTTTAGTCATTTATTTAAAATTTGTGGAGTCACTTTAAGAAGCTGAGGAATCTGAAGATTAAGACACACAGCTTCCTGGTCAACAGACCGATGTGTTATTTAGAAAGCCGTCTCATTTTGGTCATTTTTAACCCTGAAAAAAAACTTGGAATGCCAGCCCATTGAACAGAACTATTTTATTTGTACATACACAAAAAACAAAAAAACAAACCTCCCACACAATGATTAAAGGAGAACTATGGGGTTAAGGCTTTTCCCCATAGTTCTCCTTAGGGTAACGGGAGGACACAAACTAGCGTCCTCCCGTTACCCTAAGCTCAGTATACCGCAAGCTACAGCTCGCGGTATACTGAGACGCCGCAGCCGGAGCGGATCCCAACATGGACATCGGGATCCGCCCAGCTGCGTGAGTGACAGCTGGCTCTGCCTATCTAGAGGGGAATCCAGCCCCTCCCCCTGTCACGGCAGAGAGCCATGACAGGATCGAGAGGTGAGCGAACCCGGTATGTGTTCGCTCACCTCCCGATCTACTGAGCCGACCTGTGACAGTCTCATTGTCACAGGTCGGCTAGAACTATGAGGTGAGTGGAAATCACTCATCTCATAGTTCTCCTTTAAGAAACAGCCGCATTACACTAACCCCAAATCTCCAAGCTACACACTTCATTCTATTGAAATGTTTCCTCCTAGTATACTTTGAAAACACTTACCTGGTCAAGGTTTTTAAAGAGTAGAATATCCTTGCAGGCTTCCTGTAGCCTACATCTCTGCTCGTCTGTTTTCGGGTGAACTACCTAGAAGAGATACATCATTAGCAGCTGTGAAGTAATGTCATTCATTAGGAATTAAAAGACAACTTCTCCATTAAGCATGCAAGTCATTTTAGTAAGGATTTTGTGCAGCCTGGAAAACCAAACCAATGACCTTCCTCCCTGCGCCTCTCTCCGTGCCACTATATTTTGAATACTGAAAACAGCTATACCCCGTCCCTAGACTCCTAGCCATTCCCATTCTGTCTGTTAACCCTCCAATATATATTATATGGCCAAAAGTTGGAGGGACATGAAACCTACAGGAGTTTGTTGGGACATCCCATTCCAATACAACGGATATTAATATGGAGCATGTTGTGACCTCCACTGTTCTGGAAGCTTTCACAAGAGTTTGGATTGTGTATGTGGGCATTTAGCCAAAAGATCATTTGTGGGGTCATGCTGCATAAGAAAACCTGTTTTTTAAAATGGCATTTCAATTTATCCCAAAGGTGCCTAATATTTTTGAGGAGGTCAGGGCTCTGTTCAGGCCACTTGAGCTCCTCCACACCTAACCAGTAAAACCAGTTCTATATGGAGATGGCTTTGTACACAGGAGCAGTCACGCTGGAAGAGATAAGGGCCTTCAAAACTCTATCCATTATCATTAGCAGTACCTTTCATTGGAAACCCCTGAACGCAATCATCTGGAGAGGTGTCCACATAATGTTGGTTGCACGGTGCACCTTAACATGCCAGAATTGACAACTGACCGGCACATATACAAGCTACCACAAAATCTGACACATGACAGCCAAGCACTTATTTGTGCCTGTGCAAAGTGTGACTGGCAGCTATAAATGATCATCCATTGATAAGGTCGGTGGGAGGGAGATAATCTTTGCAGAAGGATAATAGCTCTAGAGGTGCAATAGCATCTATAATTACAAAAAGGTGCAAGGTACAGACAGGTGGAGGAGTACTGAGGATTCAGCAACTGTTCTCTAGAACACACATAATTGCTTACACTGTAAAAATATTTCACAATACACCCAACACAGTTTGAAAATCAATGTCTCAGAGGATAAAAGGAATACATTGGCCAACAAGTAGATCTAGAGGTTCAGTGCACCTTAAATGTTAAGACCACCAAGCAGATTGAGGGTTTTATGCTCAATTTAGCAAGTATGGAAAAATTGGAGCATTTAAAAATAGGGACATTTCAAAAGTCACTTCTGCCTTGCAGCACTGGGGCTCCCCGGTTCGAATCCCGGTAAGGACACTATCTGGGTGCTCCGGTTTTCTCCCACACCCCAAAGCCATACTGGAAGGGAAATGGTCTCCTGTCTAAATCGGCCCTGTATGCATGCAAGTATAGGGACCTTAGATTGTAAGCTCCTTGAGGACCGGGACTTACGAGAATGCGTGCTATGTAAAATTGTCAGCGCCATATAAATACCCTTAATAAATTAAGCTTGGGACTCCCTCCCCCCAAATTAGACAACTCAATTATACATTTAGGTAAGGTGAGGACACAAAAAGGGAAGAGCAATATATTCCTACAGTGACCTTGACATGAATTAGGCAAATAAGCAGCAAGTTTGGTCACATCTGGCATGGTGTAAAATGACTACAGAAATGACTGCCTGGGGCCCGCAGCAGCATTTGATTGCAGCACTTTGTGTCTCACTCGGACTCTGTGGAGAGCACATTAATGTTACATTAGCCGGCAATAATATGAATTCTATCTTAATTAGCTATTTAATTGCCACTTTTTAAAGCCACTCCAATACTTCGGCCCGCCAATTCTTGGCCTCTTTGGCTTGCTCTCGAGTTTGTCCCGCTGTTCCAGGACGAGGAAATAAAAAAAGATAGGAACGTATGCCTACATAAAACATTCATTGTTTTAAGGTGTGAACAGAAAAGTGTTTTCCAGCCGTAGGCTTATGCAGCATAATGAATAGACGTTTATTTACCCGAGGTTCTGTGTCTTCATCCTCCTCATCGGGATTAAAGGCTTCAGCACAAACTAATAAAAAGGAAATAAACATTATACAACACCTTTAATATATCTCTTTAATATCCAGCATTACCCTGAAACGCAAATGTATCTTAAAGGCTTTCAAAATATTTCTCCGCATATAGCTTTGTACTCTGTTACTCTGAGTCAGTCTCTACGATTTTTACAGAAAGTTTTAAAGAATTACAGAAGTATTGTTCAAAACCCAAATTCTCACAAAAAGTGAGAAAAACAAAAAAAGGGATGGTTATGTAAAAAATAAAGAACACAAAGGCATCCATATAATTGCTCATTGCATATCTAAATATTGTAGAAGTATACCAGCAAAAATCAATCATGCCATTTAAAGCCCAAGTATAAATATACCTTTTATATGAGACCAATTCTTTTTTTTTTTACACTTAAAACTTTATTGCTATCACATGGGGGCTAACAAGATACAGTGACAGGCCCTCTTTATGAAATATGGTGGATTCCATCGCACTGCTGACAGGAACACCCCAAGGTGCCTCTGCATGTCAAAAACTGTAACTGGTAGAAAGTCACCCTTACTCCAAATACTTCTGTAGTCAATCTTCTTTGACCATCAAAGTGTCACATAACTTAAAGTGACATTAAACCCTCAGATGTTTTAACATAAAAACAATACTGTAATGTGTGCCTTACTGTAATCCATGGTTGTTTCCCTTCTCTTTGCTGCTCTTCCTTTTAAATCTGTATCTGTTCTCATGCTCTGCAGAACTTCTGTTTTGCAGCAGACTGCCTTGTCTTTGGAATGCATACACGGTGTCTGTGTATACGTTTGTATAGGCTTGTAACCTCAGCCAGCACTACAGGAAGAGGCCTTGAGCTGAAAAGGGAAGTTCTCCCCCAGCATGAGAAGACATGAGGATTTAAAAGGAAGAGCCGCAAAGAGAAGGGAAACTACCATGGATTACAGTAAGGCGCACATTACAGTATTGGTTTATGTTAAAAAATCTGAGGGTTTAATGTCACGTTAATGTTTCGAGGCTGTGTGGTCTCTTCTTCAGGCAAACAATAGGGTGTTTGCCTGAAGATTGACAAAAGTATGTGGAGCGCCAATTACTTTCTACCAGTTACAGGTCCTCTTTATGGAGATATCAGGGGTCTATTGGACCCCTAATGTCACCTAGGGACCCCAAAGAAGCTGATGAAGCAGAGATCTGCTTCACCAGCTTCTACTTGCAGCCGGAGAAAGGACACATCACTTCCGCTTTAAGTGATCAGATGGGAGATCAGCCAGAAAAAAAAAAAAAAAAAAAGTGTGCTGATCTCCCTCCAACCATACCGCTGTGCTGGTCCCAGGCCCGCAAGGGGGATAGCAGAACCTAAGCGAGCCAGCATCAGCACCAGAAGGGGTGCACACTCCCTGGTAGCATACAAGCTATCAGGGGGCAAACGCTTGTATTTAACAGCTGTTGCCGGCTGCAAGCGGGAAAAGGCATTTATTAACACCCACCCGCCATCAGGAGTGAGTCGCCCTGACAGCAAGTGGTTAATGTCTGTTAATCCGCTCATTGTCCATTTCCTGTAACAGGCCAAGCTGTCCAGCAAAAGTGTCAATTACCGGGTTGGGAAAAACAAACCACTGCTGGTGGTGCATCGAAGGGTCAGTATTTTTTACACTTTAAGCCATTTCAAAAAAAAAATATTTCTCTGCCGGAATAGAGTGTTCACACTGGAGTTGGGCCTTCAGGATTCCACGCGGTCAGGAGTCGCCTAGGTGTGCACCGATCGCGCTGTGGGTGCCATTATTATCTAATGGCACCCCAGTCACATCGCGCGGGATTCCACCCATGCTTCTGAACACGATTGCAGCTAAAACAGCTACGCGTTGTGTATCGCAGAAGAAAAAAAAAGGTGCATGTACCTTTTCTGCGATTGACGCGGATGTCACCTCATTGAAATCAATGGGGCTGTGCAGCAACCGCTGTCTGCATTGTGCAGAGCCGCGCAATCCCGGATCGCCGAGCCTAAGACTACCCTGTCTCAGCACTGCTGTGAAATATAACCTTGTCATCCTGATAATGGAAGTGGGAAAAACGGATCCACAGGCAAGATCAACAGGTAATTAAAATATGTTACAGGGGGGCTCAGGGAAAAAAAACAAAAACTGGCACGTTAATACCGGAGACAGACACATTATATATATATATAAGTTTGGATTTTGGAGTTTACTTTAATTCCTCTGTAAATTCACTGTACGGTTGGGCATGGCCGGCATTATAAAAAGCAAACAACCCCCCTAATTTCAAGCAATGCCTGCGATAAACCTCCTAGGGGTGATCACAAACCCCTCCAGCTGTTAGAAGCGCTTGTTACCTCACAGCAAGATAAACTTGCTGGAAAGCATCCCTGTGAAAGGGCCCAGATGTCCGATATTCTTTATAGAAAAGTTGAGGAAGAAATGGCTGCCATTTCTGTCATACAAGAACCCGAGCAGGTCCCTCAGTGAAAGGCTGATTTATCCCCATTTGTTTCCTTAGAGATCTGCCCTCCCCCCCATGAGAGATGAAGAGCTGCCAAATCTCATCTGTCACGGTGTTCAGTCTAATCCTTGTAAAACAGGAACGTATTTCATTCTAGATTACGCCATATCTAATCGGGAGCGGGCGATCTCCTTTGAGCTGCAATTTGACTCCTGGTTTTTATAGAGATGAGCAAAGCTGGTCAACGAAGAGAGTTGTTTTCAGGCTATTTATCTGCAAGCAGCAAAATAGATCTGATAGATAGACAGCCCACCTGGGACCAGAAGTCAGACTAAAGCTGGCCATACACGGTTGTATTTTCTCTGTTCAACCTGCGGGCTGAACGAAGAAAACATAACAGATTGCTCCATCAATAGTTATGAGTAGGGATGCACCGATACCGGTATTTCGGTATCTAGTACTAATACTGATACTTTTTTCGGTACCCACTGATACCGAATACAGAGTACCGGAAGTCCCATTCAGGAAGCCAGACGGCATGTAATGACGCGCTGCCCGGCTTCCTGATACCAGAAGTATCGGGCTAGGCACCGGAGCACTTGGGCGAGCACAAGTACTCGCCCCAAATACTCTGCATCGGCACCCATACTAGTATGGGTATCTGTGCATCCCTAGTTACGAGCGTGGATGGAGGAATCCCCAAATGCCGTCACCAACTGACAGCCGCTGCAAGAAAACCGCTGTAAGAAACGGTACTTGCAGCTGATTGATGATTTTTCAACCACCCTTTTTGATCTTCTGCTTGAGCGAAGCCAGCTGTAAGAGTGCTGACAGCAGCACCTATTGACTGAATTTCAGCCGGTGCTTCAAGAACCGGACGACATTGGCATAGTGTACGGCCAGCTATAGAGATTATTTCTAATGTAATACTGTAGGTTCCGTGGTATCACATTCCCTAAAATGCAGTGAAGAGGATGCCAATAGAGACAAATAGCTCTTGTAAGGTTTAACCCTTTCGCTGCCAAGCCCTCCGGAACATTTTTCAAATCAGCTGGCCAAGCCATTTTTGAATTTTCTGCAATTTTTTCCTATTGATTTGATTCTCAACTGCTGCGTTACTAGCGTTTGTAAAAGACCCCCCAAACCATATATTTTCTGAAAGCGCAGGCCCGGTAGAATAAAAAGATGGTGATACTAAATTTGTAGGCCCTGCGATAATTGCGCAAATGTTTCTCAAATTAATATTAAACCGATAAAAATACACAATTCAATTGTTAAAACACACCAAAATCAGTATCCGTGCACAAAAAAAATTATTTTCTCACTAAATCTAAAAGATAAAACTGTATTGAGTTAATAAATAACAATTAGCAAATTTTTAATTGCGCCTTTTTGCAAAAAGGTAAAAAAATGAAGGTATGCAAAACTGTAAATAATCGACTTATGTAAAAAATTGTTTTGGTGTTTGTGTTGTGATAAAATGATACAGGTGTATATTTAATTGCAACACAAGGTATCACAACGCATGGCAATGAGTCACAAAGCTTTGCCATGCGCTGCCACAGTTAATTT
>NW_017306324.1:365534-366664 GCF_000935625.1 Nanorana parkeri
TGATATCACGGCGGCTCCGCCGGGTTCTCAGTGTGTAATGACAGTTCAGCATCTCCTGGTTATCTAGTAACCAGGGGACGCTGGACTGCCATTACACACTGAGAACCTGGCGGAACCACCATTATATCCCAGCGGCTCAGCCGGGTTCTCAGTGTGCAATGACAGTTCAGCATCTCCTGGTTACCTAGTAACCAGGTACCCTGGACTGTCATGAGAGCTTGTCAGAGGCGGCTTTGATATGACCGCCGGTTCCGACAAGCTCTCATTTTAATGACAACTGGTCCCGTGCAATAGAAAAAGTTTGGCGGAGCTAGCTGTCACTGCTAGCTCCGCCCAATCATTTTCTAATTTTTTTCTACTTTTTCTATTCTGCCCGGTACCATAGAGGAATAGCTTATAGTAGAACTGTAAATGCCAAGGACGTACGGCATACTGAGCTGGCCAGCTGGAAGCACTTTTGTAGCTCCGTATGCCGTACGTCCTTGGCAGCGAAAGGGTTAAGACACAACTGGAGACCACATTTACTGATTGTTGTGAATCAGTTATTATTGCAAAGGTAACCACAAGTTAAATTCCATTACCCGCCGAGTCATAAACTGAGATTTCCTGTCTGTAAGAGGCTGATTTAATTTAGAATAATGTCATGAAACTGCTCTGTACAGGAAAAATGATATTCTTTAAAAGTCTAATTTTTAAATGTAAGTGCACTTTTAGACAAAGTGCACTTATTCTTTTTGTCCCCCTCCCCTGACAAGCAAAGTTTCCACCCTTCCACTCCACGGATCTATACTTATCATAATCCAAGGGCCGATGCTCTGCTGTTGACATCCAGAATGGCAAGCCTCCATCTCCTGGCCACGTACATCTCTAGCTGGGAGAGGTCTATGGGGATGTAAGTTTCAGGTGTAACCAACAGAGGGAGCAATGTGGCGCTGTATGTAAATAGAGGAATTATGCTCCTAAGATCTCAGTAAGTACGGATCTGCGGAGAGGATCAGATCTTTTAGGTCAAGGGTTGGGGACAAAAAGGATAAGTGCACTTTGTTTTAAAGTGCACGTATTCTTTAAAAAGCCAGTGTGATAGGTCGCTGTTCTTTTTTGGGGGGAGGGGGGGGGGTTAATGTTTACAT
>NW_017306324.1:366821-410352 GCF_000935625.1 Nanorana parkeri
TTGTAAAAAGGCGGGTTGATGGGGCGGGTTTTTTTTTGGGGGGGGGGGGGGGGGGGTTAATGTGTACCTGCTGGGCCCATGCAGGGGCAAAATAGGTTCATTTAAAAAGGTCTTCATTTAAACAGAATAGAATTTTTCAATTGGAGTTGCAGGCTTCACTACAAAGTGTTCATACTGAAATCCCAGATTCAGAGATATGAATTTGTTAACGTTCTTAAGGGAAACAAAGATTTAAAAAAAAACAAATTCAATCGAGATTTTAGTTAAATATAACGTGGAAGCACAGGAATCGTTTTGTCTGCCAAAACCAATTTTCTAAAGTTAGGTTTCTTGTTTTGCATTACGGATGTATACTACAGAGAGGAAAGAATTTCCAGGCTGAAATTCTGCACACACTGTACCCGTTATGCAATCAGCCAGAAGTGTTAGTGATCGCTGCACTAATGATGCCAATCACTAGTTCTCTCCCAATTGTAAGACCACCCAAGTAACTCCCTGCACATACCTTAAAGTGACACTAAACTCAGGCCTTGAATCTTAAAAATACATTCAGGTACCTCAACTATTAACAATGCATCTTATTTGTGTGTCACTCGGCTGTAGATCCTCAAATCATCTTTGAATTGGTGCTGACACTGTCCTTCCTTCTGGAGGGGGGGCTACTTTTGTTCCCCATGGTCCCTGTGTGTTGTAAAGTAGTCACGGCAGTCTCAGTACAAATTAGTAAACTAAACATGAAATTGTAGTCTATCACAGGAGTGAGCTTGGAGCGGTGACTAGTTTACTACACACACAGGGGCCATGGGGAACAAAAGTAGCCCCCCTCCAGAAGGAAGGACAGTGTCAGCACCAATTCAGAGATGATTGGAGGATCTACATAGTTACATAGTCATATAGTATTTAAGGTTGAATAAAGACATTAGTCCATCAAGTCCAACCTATTAGGATCTCATTCTAATTCTAGGAGTACCTGTACCCCTGTATATTACCTGTACCCCTGTATATTAGAGTGATACACAAATAAGAGACATTGTTAATAGTTAGGTACTTGAATGCCCTTTTTAAGATTTAGCTCCTAAGTTTAGTGTCGCTTTAAAGGAAACCTGTACTGAGAATATGCGATTGAGACTGCTGACCTCTCCTTTGGAAAATACAAGATGTCATATAGATTTTACTAAAGGAGTTCAGCAATCCATATTTCTGTCCGGCACTCTTTACAATGTAGTGGCTGCCTTTGTCACTTCCCCTACTAACCAGCTTTCAACATATGGCAAACCTGATGCAAAACATGTCCCGTCTAGTTTTCCCATCAACTGTTGAACTACAAGTATGAGCATCAACGCCTCAAGCTCCAAGAGAACTCATAGCCGTCTATTATTCATAGAGTTATCTTTAAAAATAAGTGTCTGGAAGGACGGCGCTCTGCCGTTAATGAAAATTCTGTATAAAATCTGAGACCCCTTTAAGAAAGGTCGCCGTAAAAATAGTTCTCCTTTAGTGAACTCTGAAAAAATTCTCCATTTTGGTAGCAGGCTTGTGATTTTCACAGATGCCTCCCTTTATCAGAGGCCTTGCAGGAATAGAAGGTCGAAGCGGCTGTTATCACAACCTCAGGATTCTTCAGCGAAAGAATAAATTGATATTTTTCTTTTGTATTAGCCTTGGGAAGGAAGAAAAGTATTCCGGCAGCAAGGTCAAAATACAAAATTTGCTAATCTGCACTGGAAGATTTTTTATTAATTTTTTTTTAAAATAACAGGCTGGGCAAAAAGTGCCACGTTTACACTGACACCAGAGAAATGGCTTATTATTCTGTAAATGTGTCCGGGAATTACCCGATCGTACGGTTAATGGCGTGCTTCAGGGTTAAAGAGATCTTGAGCAATGAAATCTTAACTGGTCAGGGAATTATTGTAGCAATACTTTTTTTTATACACAATTATAGAACACTTGTTTTTCCATCTAACACTGTTAGCTCGCTTCTGTGATGGACTACAATCTCAGTACAAATTAGTAAACTAAACATGATTGTAGTCCATCACGGGAGCGAGCTTGGAGCAGTGACTACTTTACAACACACAGGGACCATGGGGAACAAAAGTAGCCCCCCTCCAGAAGGAAGGACAGTGTCAGCACCAATTCAGAGATGATTGGAGGATCTACAGCCGAGTGATACACCAATAAGATACATTGTTGTTAATAGGGTGTTGAACGTATTTGTAAGATTTACCGAGTTTTGCGTCCGCCTTCCATGCAACAGCTTAGAAAGCAGGCCCACCCCCACTGGAAACCTGACCAAAACATTCAGCGGGCATGTAGTTCTTTCAATTTAAAAAGTGAAGCCATAGGCAAAACCTTTTTTTTGTTGGGATACCGTGTTTCCCCGAAAATAAGACACTGTCTTATATTTTTTGGGGCTCAAAATAACACACTAGGTCTTATTTTCGGGGTAGGTCTTTTTTTTTTAAATGTACAACAATCCACACTTATTCACGTACAAAAATATGGTGATCAAGGCAATCAGGGGTGCCGTACCTTTCCAAGAGCAATTTGCTAACCAATCGCTGGCCAGAATGAGCGAAGCGCACTTTCACTATAGATTCCTCACAGGCGGAGTGCATTTGGTATCACTTCGCCTGTGACAGGAGTCGGCGCTATAGAGGAGGCATCGGCTTATGCGGCTCTGCTTCCTCGGGTGCAGCCCCGCTTCCTCTAGCGCTGGCTTCGTTGGTACCGCTGATTCTCTTATGCGGCTCTTCAAGTTCCCCCTTATGCCACCACCGGCCCTGGGAATCGTCACAACTAGGTCTTATTTTCGGGGTAGGTCTTATATTTTAGCAATTCCCAAAAATAGTACTAGGTCTTATTTTCGGGGTAGGTCTTATTTTCGGGGAAACAGGGTATTTGTCAAGTTTTGTTTCCGTCTCACCAGCTAAAACAGAGGTGGGAAACCTCCGGCCCTCCAGCTGTGGTGAAATACAAATCCCATGAGGCATTGCAAGACTCGTGATGGCAGGCATGACTCCCAGAGACAGATGCATCACGGGATTTGTAGTTTCACCACAGCCGGAGGTTCCCCACCCCTGACCTAGAAGATCCCCATTTGTCCCGGTAAGTATTGCTGGGAGAAAAAAGTAGCAAGAAATCTAAAATTGTACAAATGGTAACAAAACAGAGGTGATTCGGAGCGATTTCACTTCCTGCTTTGTCTGCAGAACATGAAGTGAAAGGTAATATCTGCGACAGGACACAGCAAGCAGAAGAAACAAAACCCCAAAAAGTGGTCGTCTTACTAATTTTTTTATTGATCGGTGACAGGACCAAGTCTGTAAAACCTGCGCTCCCAGATTTAAAAAAAATGTAAAATGCTTTTGTAATAGTAAACCTCTGAAAACCGCTGTTCTATCGAAAGCTCCAACTCGTCAAAATCTCCCAACTACCTCACTGCCGGGTACTTGCAAGTTAGAGATTTCGACCAGACGGCGTTACACTGCAAAACGCAAAGACTGACGGAGCTCTGTACAGGTGCATTTTAACAATATTCAGCAGGTGGTAAAGTCGACGAGTATTCTGAAAATGCTATGCGCGCATGCGCACCGCAAGTGTTCAGCGCTCCAGTCTTTGAGCACTGGAAGTGAAGTAGTTGGGGATCTCGATGAGTTGGAGCTTTCGATAAAACACCGGCACCATATATTTGCTATTGCTAGCCATCTTTGGCATGATTAGGTTTCACCAGGCAATGCTGAACATATTTTTATTTGTCACTGAGCAAAGACAATTCCCCATTTCTGAATCTTTCCACAGGATTACAGGCAGCAAAAGGTTGTGTGGTTTTCTTTCACCGTATAGTAGCTTTGTCTCTAGCACTACCCCGTACCTAGCACAACAGTTCACGGACCCCAGTCTGCCTGCAGCGCTCTTGTTACATGACATTATGTTACATCCCTTTATACCCGACACATGGCCACTAGGATGAGCAATAAACAAAATGTCTTCCAAAGTGTCAGGACACAATCTGCTGTGACCCCCGACTGCTAATTGCTGGTTTGCTAATGGAAACAATTATGCCGACTACAGACCCCAATGCAGATTGAAAACGTTCTTTGGAATCAGTTAGGAAAAACAGGCCGCTACTACTGCAAATCAATGAGATCTACTATACAAAGAAACAAAACAGACACAAAGGCCAACATCCAATTGGCAGCCACAAGAAAACAGCTTTTGTTAGCTACTGTTTTCATAAATCACCCCCGAGCCTCTCCGAGATGCAACAGATATCCTAAGGCAGGAAAAGCACAATCAGCTCAAGGCAACATATGCATGAAGCTAAACTTAACACTAATCCCGTCACATGACAAGCGTGGGGCCGACTCGGGATCATGGAATACAAGCACGGCACACCTGCTAAGCATGCGGCGGAGGATTCCATCGCATCAATAAATGTGTATATGATGTAACAGAGGACGGGACTCCGGAGCAGTTGGGAAAAGTTTAGATTTATAAAACTCTAAGGCGCTCTGCTTAGTGCAGAAAGTATTGGGACAATTGACTGAATACAGAGGGACACATGCAAAATGAACATATACAGGATCTGTGTTGGAGATTGTTGAATACCGATCACACAATTCACAGGCAAATTTTGTTTCCATTGAAAATGACCTTCTACAGGATCTATGTTAGAGACTAGGGATGCACAGATACCGTATCGGTACCGATGCAGAGTATTTGGGCGAGTACTCGCCAGATGCTCCCAATGCCTATCCTGATACCGGAACTTCTGTTATCAGGAAGCCGGGCGGCGAGTCATTACACGCAGCCTGGCTTCTTGCTTGATCGGGAAGCCGGCTCCATGTTCCCTCTTCACCATGCTGGCTTCCCGGCCAATCTGGAAGCCGGGTAATGACTCGCCCCCCTGATTGGTCGTGAAGGCAGCTCCATGCTTTGTCACTTGGTGACGAGGGAGCATGAAGCCGGACAGCGCTCCCTCCAGCCTGCCCCCCCCGCCCCCTTGCTGCAACAATAGAATGTCCCTCAGTGTCCTTAGCCTATAGACTGTATAGAACGTGATGATTTACGGGACCTTAGACGCTGCAGCGGAGGGGGAGAGAGGCTCCAGGGACCGGTCTAAAAGGAAGCTAGACTTTAAAACTAGGCCTAGAACAAGCAGGTTACATGCAAATTCCCTTCAGATGTGGAAAGTTCTGGGCACCGATAAAACCTTGAAATGTATAGAGCATTGAGATTCCATTTTTTTGATTTAGGTTTTCATCATCTAACTTTAGTCAGCATTCCTCATATCCTGTAACATATCTGGTGTAAATACTTTGTGTGACAATGACATAAATTCTACAACATCATGATATGGTAAAAACTCACCCGATACCCTTCTGCTGTATCTGTTTATGACGGGAGCTGTAGAGAAGAAAAAGAAAAAAAAAGGTAAGTGGCAGAAATAATGGAGAGAACTACAGACAACGTTGCACATCTCAAGCCACATTGTTTTAGACATTTACACCATGAAAAACTTCCTCCCCAATAAAGGGAACTGTAGCCAAAGCAGGGGAAAGATAGTTCAATGCTTTGCGGTGCAAATGCTAAAAATAGTTTTGTGTACTCCGATAAGCCGGCACATGTACACATCCAGAATTTTACCAAAATATGATCCGTTTTCAATATATACACCAACCTAAAGCAAATTTACAGGCCAAGATCTGCTACTACTAGCTCTACTGGCAGCTCCAATTGCAGAATATATACACAGGTTTCCTGTACAAAATAATTGTGTTTAAATTGTCAGGCTTCAGTCCGACAAAACCTGAAGATATGGGGATGGAGCTTTCTCCACTGTTTATTAATAAAAGAGAAAGGTGACTCTACTACACAGAGGCATCAAACGGAAGGTCAAGATCTGAATATCAGCACACAGATCGAGAACGTTCATGAACAGAATCCTTTATTGAATCACAGCCTAAGTGCCCATTCACACTGCCGTGCATATTTGCCGCGAGAAGTTGCCGTCCAATGATTTTCAATGGAGCTGTTCTGTTGTAGAGCTCCATGTCGCCTGTCGTTTGTGCAGGACCCTTTTTCCCCGTGGATGTCGCGCAATTTTTCTATTTTTGCATGCAGCCCGAGGGTAACGGTCGCCCGAACAGTCGCGCTATCCAGGCTGCGCGGATCCGCAACAAACTAGCGTCCTCCCGTTACCCTAAGCTCAGTATACCGCGAGCTACAGCTCCCTATATACTGAGACGTCGCAGCGGATCCCAACGTAGATGACGGGATCCGCCCAGCTGCGTGAGTGACAGCTGGCTCTGCCTATCTAGAGGCAGAGCCAGCTGTACCCGCCCCCTCCCCCGTCCGTTCCGCCAGTCAGCGATGGCAGATCGGAGCGGGGAGAGGGGAATCCAGCCCCTCCCCGTCACAGCAGAGAGCCGTGACAGGATCGAGAGGTGAGCGAACCTGGTATGTGTTCCCTCACCTCCCGATCTACTGAGCCGACCTGTGGCAGTCTCATTGTCACAGGTCGGCTAGAACTATGAGGTGAGTGGAAATCACTCATCTCATAGTTCTCCTTTAAAACAGTAAATCTCCTAGAAGTGACCCTAAACTCAGGAGCTACATCTTAAAAATACATTCAAATACCTTAACTATTAACATTGTATCTTATTTGTGTATCACTCGGCTGTAGAGCCTCAAATCACCTCTGAATTGGTTACTTTTGTTCCCCATGGCCCCTGTGTGTGTTGTAAAATAGTCACCGCTCCAAGCTCACTCCCGGGATGGACTACAATCTCAATACAAATCAGTAAACTAAACATGAGATTGTAGTCTATCACGGGAGTGAGCTTGGAGCGGTGACTACTTTACAACACACACAGGGACCATGGGGAACAGAAGTAGCCCCCCTCCAGAAGGAAGGACAGTGTCAGCACCAATTCAGAGATGATTGGAGGATCTACAGCCGAGTGATACACTAATAAGATACATTTATGTTAATAGTCAAGGTACTTGAATGTGTTTAAGATTTTATTCCAGAGCTTACGGTCACTTTAAAACAGTCATTCAACAGCTCATTTTAGTAACCAAACCATGAGCGCTGGGCTATACATTTTGTAAATACAAAAGTAACAAGAAACAGATGACGGCAACAGTGACCTACTGCAGAAGCTTGCCACTGAAGCGGACCGGAGAAGGTCTGCAGCTCTATACACCGGCTTCCACTACAAAACATTTCTACAACACACACCCCATACACTATAACATCTCCACTTGGGAACTCAAGCAATATTAGAGCAGAACTCCGGGCAAATTAAATCTTAACCCTTGCATTGAGGCTACCCCCACACTGCACGGGTTTTGTCAAGGGAGCTAAAATAAAGTTACTCACCCAAACCGCAATCCCGGCTGGCTCTTACATTGCTCCCTGCAGCCGTCTCCTCCTCTTCTCCAGCGATGATGTGTCTCTCGGTGCCCTATACACTGTATAGGATGTGGTTAATCACAGGGCCTTGGACCCCCCGCAGCAGAGTGGGAGCAAGGCTGAAGGGACCAGTCTAAGAGCCAGCCAGGATTGCAGTTCAGGTGAGTATAACTTATTTTAGCTCCCTAGACAAAAAGGAGCACTTAACCCTTTGCAATGCATGGGTAGCCCCACTGCAAGGGTTAAGATTTGATTTCCCTGGTGTTCTGCTAAAAAGAGAACTATGGGGTAACCTTTTTATACCAACGTCCTCCGGTGATCCAACGCTCAGTATATAGCAAGCTATTGCCTGCTATATACTGAGAGCGCCGCAGCCGGGACGAAACCCAATAATACTGAGATCCGCCCAGCTGTGCGACAGCTGGCTCTGCCTATCTAGAGGCAGAACCAGCTATACCCGCCCCCTCACCAGTCTGTTCCTCCGGTCAGCGCTGGAGGATTGGAGAGGGGACTGTCACTGATTATTATTATACAGGATTTATATAGCGCCAACAGTTTGCGCAGCGCTTTTCAATATAAGGAAGACATTACAGAATTTTTTTTCTGCAGGGAGATGATCGGGAAGTGAGCGAGTGACGCTATGTGTTCTCTCACTTCCCGATCTATAGAGTGGGCGTGTGACAGTTTCAATGTCACACGTCGGCTCTAACTATGTAAATCACTCACCTCATAGTTCTCCTTTGAGTCTACTGTGATACGGCTCCAACATACAGCAAAGCCCTGCCTCTACCAAGATGGCTACTTCCACACAGAGACACAAAGCAGAACAAGCCATGGTAGGTCAGTAATGGGGAAGAGATTAGCTACAGGGAGACCACAGGCAATACTGGTTACCAGTTCTCTGCCTTTGTGGGTACGCCTTACACAGTTCAGGTCCGATAACCACAGTTAACATTGGACTCCAAATAAAAACCAACGTGCCTTTCCCAAATAAAAAAAGCAAGACTTGCATATAAAAACAAAAAAAATGCAGAATATCCACCAATCTAATCTTTAGCCAGAAGACCATTTAGAACACTGAATGGCATTTTCGGAGTATGTTCAATTACCATGTAACAGAAATATTGAATATCTTATTACACACGTAAAATAGGGGCGGCATAGTGGTTAACAATCCTTCCTTGCTGCACTAGGTTTTTCGGTTCGAATCCCAACCAGGACACTAACTGCATGGAGTTTGCATGTTTTCCTGTGCTGGCCCCTTCAGACACATACTGGAACACAGAAAACAGCTGACTGGCAGGGTTAAGAGCAGCACAACCCGTCTGTCAGCAACGCTCAACAAGTGGTGGTGTTTTCTATCCTAAATCCAAGGGGGGGAATCCCCTTTAATGTGAGAACTGGTAAGCATCTGCAAAGAAGGAACCGTTGTGTAAGTGAAAATTACGGCACAGTATTCCTTTTAGTTCACACAAACGTCCGCCTATAACTCCGAATCTGAACAATAACCGTGCACAGTGAACCCTTGAAGGACTCCAGGAATGGGCCCTTGATCAGGGGTCAGCGAGTTTAATGACAGGCATTATGCTTGCATCCATTTTCTGGATTCTGAGATCAAGCAGCCAAGTCAACAAACCTCTGCTTGCCTGTACTGCACTCTGAATTAGTTGTGGGCCCCCCTAGAAGTCCATTATGGTTCCCTGACAACCGGCTGGCCACAAAGCACAACACAGGAGTGGAAGTGAATAGGCTCGGCAACCTGAAGGGGGAAGATGTCTAGATCAGGGCATGGAAATAAGTGCAACACCAACTGCTTTATTCCCTGTGTTGTGCCCTCAATCCAGGACTTTACTGGTAAAGGCTAGGTTCACTTCAAAAGGGAGAGGACTTAGGGCCTGTTCACACGACGTCAGTTTTCTGTGCTGACCTGATCCGTACGCTCCTGCACTAAAAATGCATTGCTATGTGTTTTATGGGCTACAGCTCTCACGTGCGCAGTCCTTTCAGGTTACGACAGAAAAATACTGCATGTCACATTTTGTACGGTCAGGAAACGCGTCAAAAACGCACTGCAGCTAACATACTGACAGCCCCACTCCAGCAAAAAAAAATATATTTTTTTACTGTAACGCATCAAAAACGCGGCAAAACACATAGCACCGCGTCTGCTGATCCGCACCTGATCCGGACCTGAAACTCATGTGAACGGGCCCCAACTGTGCTGGATGACTGGAGGCCGCCTTGTGTAAGGCTCATTGATAAAAAAATGAAGGCCTCAGCTTGCATATACAGTAAAAAAAAAAAAAAAAAAATCCAAATGGGACTTTATGCAAATTCAGGAGAAGGGAGGAAGGTAAATATTTCATCAGAGCTACACTGAGGTGGGTGGGCGGTTCTAATTAGAGCTGCAGCTAACGATTATTTTCAAAATGGATTAGTTAGCCGATTGAGTTTGATTAATCGGTTAATCGGATAAACAATAAAATACATTCTAAAAAATGGCTCCAGTGATGGACTACTAGTTTGTATTGAGATTGTAGTCCATCACAGGAGCAAGCTTGTAGCGGTGATGGTAAAGAAAAAAAAAAAGTGATGGCGGGAGTGCAGGCTTACCTGAGCAGTCTTCCAGCAACTTGCTTCTGAGATAGGGCCTGTCTATCGGCGATTGTCATCCCCCCACACCTGCTCCTCCTTACTTCTTCACTTCTTCTCCCCGTGTCCCTTTGCCGATCGTGGATGTGGGATGGCGGTAAGCGTGAGGCGGGGAGGAGATGCGGCGTGTGGAGCGTGGGTGCGGACGGGTCTGGCAGCAGCGAGCGTGAGGAGGTGCGGCGCGCAGCGTGTGTGTGTGTGTGGAGCCGGGAACAGGGACAACTAACCAGAAGCCGATTAATCGATGATTGAAAAAGTTGACAACTTTTTCAATAATCGATTATAATCGATTATGTCGATTAGTTGTTGCAGCCCTAGTTCTAATAAAGCCCAACTCCAAACATCTCCCTACCTACCCTCCCTTTCACCCTCTCTAACCCATCATGCCCAGTGTTAAAGCAATGCATACTCATATGCGTCCTCCCCCATTCTGGAACCTCACTGACAGTTTCCACCAGCAAGGACCACTCATCTAGCACCACAAATTAACCATAACAGTCTGGTCCCCTTGACTCCCCCCAGGCCAATGTCCATATTCTTCGGGCTCCTGTGGAGTATCTCTCCAGTGGGCAGCCGATGAGAATGCTCCACGTCACACAGGCAGTGACAGACACCCGGAAGAACCACCCCAGCATGTAGTAAACAGTGAGAAGGCCACAGCGCTGGATGATCATATGAAGGTGACTTGAAAGTGACACTAAACTCAGGAGGTAAATCTTAGAAATACATCCGAGTGCCTGAACTATTACCAACAATGTATCTTATTTGTGTGTCACTCGGCTGGAGATCCTCCAATCATCTCTGAACTGGTGCTGACACTGTCCTTCCTTCTGGAGGGGGGGCTACTTCTGTTCCCCATGGCCCCTGTGTGTTGTAAAGTAGTCACCGCTCCAAGCTCGCTCCTGGGATGGACTACAATCTCATGTTTATTTTACTTATTTAAAGCTTTTTGAGATTGTAGTCCATCACAGGAGCGAGCTTGGAGCGGTTACTACTTTACAATACACACAGGGACCATGGGGAACACAAGTAGCCCCCCTCCAGAAGGAAGGACAGTGCCGGCACCAATTCAGAGATGATTGGAGGATCTACAGCCGAGTGATACACAAAATAAGATGCATTGAAGGGAATTATTCAAATTCTGGAGCAGCTGTGCATGGCAACCAATCAGCTTCATTTTCAAATCTTTACTGAACTGAAGAGAGAAGCTGGTTGGTTGCCATGGGCAACTGCTCCAGATTCTGTCTGCTCCAGTTTTGATAAATCCCCTCCATTGTTGTTGTTAGTTAAAAGTTACTTGAATGCATTTTTAAAATGTAACGCCTGAGGATCTTTAGGATCCTTTTCAATAATTCCAGAAAAGAGAATGGGGCTTTAAAGGGGTTGCAAGAACACTACAAGACAAAAGGTGCCCATACACCTTACAGTGATCTGCAGATTTTCTGTGGTCAGATGGAAAAAGTTGAACAGATTGGCCCAGGTGGAGATTACTCCATCCACACAGTTAAGTGTAGATGGAGGAATCTGTTGCACCTTTTCCATCTGATCACAGAAAAATCGGCAGATAATTGTAAGGTGTATGGCCAGCTTTAGAGAAATGTATGCAAGTACCTAAATTCCTGCTGTACGAATTGATCTTCAGACAGTATCTGTATGCCGAAGACCATATGAAATAGGCCAATTTAATCACAGCATGCCGGATATAAGAAAGGTGAGAACAGAAGAATGAAATAAGCGAAAACATAATTGAAATATTTACAGCTAATGAGTCGCTTGGGATGGTGAGGTAAGACGGCAACGTGACTCAGGTTTTTTTCATCTTAAATAATGCACGCCAATAAATAACCCCTACAAGAAAAAAAGGGCATTTTAGAACAAACAGCATGCAGCTTCTGGGCATTTTATCAAAGCCTAAAAAACTGACAATAATGCAAAGCATTGCATAATAAAGAACACACCGACCACTGAGCCATGTCCACATTATACTGCATTTGTAGAGCTCTTACGGCATTCTATTACATCCAGTGTATTGCTTCAATGTCACTACGGGGTGAAACGGACGATTAGCATACGCAATTTGTATTTGTTCCCTTTTATTGTACAAGCTTTATAGAGGCGATTACACACTTTACCATCTATAACTCAGAAATCACGCCATTCAGCTAAATGCAGTTGAAATACAAAACCCTCCAAATGATCAAAGATTTGTTTGGTTCAGCCAGACTTCTGATTCAAGAACTCCTACCAAACAGAGCAAGGTCCCATACCGAACTATTCTTCACTAGAACGGAGCAGTACTGCTTGTCCTAAGGGCTTGTTCACACGATGTCCGGATTCTGTCCTGACCAGATCCGTTCGCTCCTGCACTAAAAATGCATCCCAATGTATCCCTGTGTGTTTTATGGGCTACAGTTCTCACGTGCGCAGTCCGTTCAGGTCACGACAGAAAAAATACTGCATGTCACATTTTGTCTGGTCCGGAAACGCACGAACGAGGCAAAAACGGACTGCATTGCAGCTAACAAAAAAACATATAAACTCCAAAACTGACCCTTGGGAGTCCGAGTCTCAAGATTGGGTGTGCCCAATAACGAGGTCTCCTACGAGCTTGTCTCTGCAGATTGTTGTAGCCAGCACCAACACCATGCCTGCAAACATGTGATACATGTCTGATCACCAGCTTTTTTTTTTTATTTATTTTTTTATTTTAAGATTACATAACATTTTACATCAACAATTACATATTCAAATGATCACCAGCTTTACATACACAAAGGGAAGTGGTTGTTACGAGAGGGCAGAAGTGACCCCAGAGAAAGAATCTGCATACTGACAGCCCCACGGCTTTAAAAAAAAAAATAATAACGGTCAGCGCCCGAACCGCGGTAAAAAACGCCTAAAAACCACACTGCATGCAGAGCACCACATCTGCAGATCCGCACCAGAAAATTGTGTGAACAATCCCTAAAACCCCTTCCGCCCACCTACTGACTAGACATTCAAGAAGAATGACGACGACGTCATCACTTTGCTCCCTCTGCCTGTCCACAACCTCCCTGTGTTGAGTTGACAACACTCCACAATGTAATAACAGGACAGAATTCAGATACTGCCACTACCTATATTTATAAATATATCCGATCATAATTAATGATTATCTGACTGGATGCAGTGATCGCCATTTTCTCTTAGCGGATATGAGGGCAATTTCCAGGTCAAGACAGAGTGTCAATGCCTTAAACAGTGCCTGCTGTTGCCGGTAGAAGTGGCCAGTTTGACTCCGAGTCAGACCACCATTTGTTTGCAGCAGCAAGAGGGACTAACGGACCTAAAATAGATTGACTTTTGGTCCTAAAAAAAAAAAAAAAAAAAAATCTACAAAAACTGTACTTTTCTATTAATTGCAAAGCAAACTGTTTGGCACATAGCAGGCAAGCTTGGTATTTGTACTTACCTTACAGGAGGACCCCAAAATTAAATTCCTTTTGGATGGAGCATACATATGGCTAAGGACCCCTCCAATGCCCCCCATGTGACAGCACACTAGAACTAATGAATGTACTGTGGGAGGTGGCGGAGGGCGCCGCGTGCTCCCCATACCCAGGGCCGGAGGATGTCACATGCTCTCCATGCCCAGAGGTACTCGCATGCTCTCCATACCCAGAGGCGGAGGTAATCACCTGCTCTCCATACCTAAGAGTAGCACTTTTTTAAATGGTCTCCAGTGGGAGTACAGAGCATGGGGAGCGAGAGGAAGGCAAGTACAAGCCTTTGATACAGCTTCATTTAAAATCTGTCCTCCTTCAAATGTCCAGTACATCTTGGTGGGGTTACTAGCCGGTCTGCTTTGAAAACTCAAACTTTAATCAAATTCTGAATATATCCAGATAAGATGACCTTCATATAACATTCTAGGAACAGTCAGGCGCAAGCTGCAAACATTAAAATTCTGCAAGTCTCACAGCACCATGCCCGACAACGACGTGACAAACTGGACCCAATTCATACAAAAATGACACCATTACTACTTCCCAGAATATGCAAATGTTGGAAAAGTGGAATAAATATGAGAAGTCTCAGCTGGTAGCAACATAAACAAAAGCTTGCACAGCCTGTAAACGCAAGCAACCCAGCTCCCTCTTCAATCCGAGTTTACAGGCTGGGTAATCTCTTGTTTATGCTTGTAACAAATGGAGCGAGCGGTTTACATTTTTATGATTGAAACAAGTTATTACTGCTGGTCCTCCCTACCACATGCAGCGCCCTCCCTACCACATGCAGCGCCCTCCCTACCACATGCAGCGTCCTCTATGGAGCGTTGTGAATGGAGAGAAATTAACGATAACAAAATTTTCAGTGTCACTGGAGCCTAACCTACGTATGACCAGGGCACGCTTCAAAGAGGCCGGGGACAGCCTACAATGCCCATCCACAGCAGTGGGGGCCACTTGCAGATAGCATAGCGAGCTCAGCGGAGAGAACCTGTCATCACTAATAACAACAAGCTTAAAACAATCCCGCAACAAGAAAAAAAACTCAAACTATGAAGTGTTTATATATGAACTCAAATCATATGTAACTTTTTCCCCACCACATACACTCAATATCCCTTCACAGCTAGGATTTCATGCACGGCAACTAACCTGAAACTGTTATTTTCTATGCATTGCTTGACAGAAAATAAGCTACAGTCACATTGTCAACAAAGTGTAAACTCTGCAAACAATCGTGCCCATTCAAACAGTTCACGCAAGGACTCTGATCCAGTCTAGACATGAATAGGCAGCAGGGCTAGCATGCACTTTAAATCCGGGTTCACACCATTTTTCAGATCTGGAACGAGGTGCATTGGCGTTTGCTGCGTTTTTACCTTGATTTTGCCATCTTAAGCAGCTTTTTTCCCCTATTAGTATAAAACAGGTGTGGCCCAGTACGTTTGTGATGCGTTTCCATGCGTTCCAGACCATAGAAAATGAAAACGGCAGTATTTTTTGACTGCCCTGGTGTGAACAGAGCTCGGAAATACAATGGGGATACATTGCGATGCTTTTTTGGTCCGGGAACAAACAGTTGTGGTCTGGACATGATCTGGGCATGGTGGAAACAAGCCCATAGGGCTCATTCAAATGGACATACAGGTACAGGACACGGCTGCATGCAATTACACGTCATCAAACACCCGAACCTGCACGTCCGTGCGGGTCTGGGTGCTTCCACTGATGTCTTCAGCGCCAAAAATGCCCCATTCTGTCTCAGAGTATAGAATCATTGTGTCCTGATATTATCCAAGAACCCCAGACATTAGAACAGCCTGCCCCTGGCAGCATACGCAGCCTGATACAGGGACGGGTTGATCAAAGCTTTCCAGGCTTTTAAAAAGGTGGGAGGACTGCTTTTTTTTTCCAGTTTAGGATAATGAGTTTTCTGGCACAGAACAGCAACGTCAAAATGGTTTTAACTGCTTCTGTATCGGCCAATTTTTCCACCGAACTTAATAATGCAAACATGAGAAAAATAAATGAATTTAACCACCTGCTGTCCGGCCGTTGTAATTAACCCCTTCGTGACTGACGACGTACAGTGTACGTCGCCAGCATCGGGGCTGTTTAAACAGACTCCCGGCGACTTTTGCCGCCGGGACTCTGTTTAAACTATGGAATGTAAACAGCCAGCATTGGCTGTTTACATACAAGGGTTCGGGCGTCTGTAGAGACGTCCGATCACTTGTAATATGCGTGCGGGTGAGCGTAATCTCCTCCTCCTCTTCGGAATGCAGGAAGTGATGTGTATTACATCACTTCCGCATTCCTCTGTCACTCTCCGGTACAGAAACCGGAGACAAGCTAGTGAAGCAGGAGTTTGCTTCATCAGCTTCTCTGGGGGTCCCTAGGTGACATTAGGGGTCTTAAAGACCCCTGGTGTCTCCATAAAGAGGACCTGTCACTGAAAATTGGCTATCACAAAGGGGGCTTGTTAGTCCCCTATGTGATAGCAATAAAGTTGAGTGGAAAAAAAGGTTTAAAAGAATTAGTTACAAAAAAAAAAATGTAAAAAGTTACGCATAAAATAAAAAAACAACATTTTTAAAGTCCCCCCACATAAACATGCGTCGAGTGCGCCTACGTGCGGAAACAATTTCATCCATTACGCCACACATCGGCGCGAACGTCGCAGCGAGAGCAATAATTCTAGGCCCATCAATCACTGATAACACTAAACTGATGAGCGGTAAAAGCTTTTAAAGGATCGACTATGGGCAATTTTGGGTATGGTAGTTTTTGCGAGTTCGTGGGCGCACACAATTTCAAAGCTTGACATGTTTGGAGTCTATTTACCCGACGTGACCCCGTCTTATATTTTACCAAAAATGTGGGTAATAATTGTTTTATAAACACAACGTAGGGAAAAGATTTTTCGAAATTGTTGGTACTTTTTTCATTATATAGTAAAAAATAAAAACCCCAGTGGTGATTAAATACCATCAAAAGCAAGCTCTATCTGTCCCCACAAAAAAAATGGTATAAAATTCATTTCAGTACAGCGTTGCATGACGGAATAAACGTCAAAGTACCGCAGCGCAGAATACTGAAAAATGGCCTGGACAGGAAGGGGGTTTAACACCCTGGTTAGCAAGTGGTTAATGATGAATTAATAATACGGAGCTGCATTAGCTTGTGCCTGAAAAGCACTCTCCAGTTAAAAACAAAAAAAGGAACAAACAAGACATTTCCCGGGCTCTGACTAGGCGTTTGCTATGAGAACCTAAAAAATGAAGTCCGATACCGATTTCCATCCAAAGTGCCCATTTCTAAAGTCTAGACCGCAGTACTCCAGAGGCAAAATAACCAAAGCATTAGAGGAAAAGCAGTGCAGAGTGTCTTTACGGCATCAATCAGCCTCCGAAACTACAATGTTGCCAAGGTAATCAACATTTTGAAAGCTTTGAATGCACTGGTCAGCAAAGAAAAAAAAAAGATTCAATAAATAAGCACCGAAACTACTGGAAGCGTTTATTAAAATAAATGTGCTATGAGATGAAAGCTATACAGACGTTTAATTGTATGTATGAAATAGTGTTTATATTATTTCAGAGGCAACCCAACTGCATAACAATCCATTACTTGCTCATTTATATGCACATTAACATTTGCAATACACACAAAGTTCTGTTGCTACTGTATAGAGAAATTTATATTCAATAAATTAAATACTATGTAAACAAAAGGGGAAAAAAAACACACTACAGCCATTCATAGCTGTACAGTGAGCTGGTTCATTTAAAGCCAGTGTGCCAAAGATATGTAGATATGATAAGCTCTACGCAGGGGAGGTTTGGCGGAGATCTACCAGATGCAAGATTACTAGGGTGCTTGCTTTCTTAACCCCTTCGTGACTGACGACGTACAGTGTACGTCGCCAGCATCGGACACACAAAAAAACAAAACAAAAAAATACTTTTAAATAAATTTATGAAGAGCCACAAAAAGATATAACGCCACTTTTTGAGCACTGAATGTCTTTGCCAACAGTTATTACTTTCAGTGACATCACGGTGATACATATAGACTATACAGAGAGCATAGCTGTAGGAGAGACCCAGCATGCCCCACCCACTACAGGATACTACAGGAGGGGCAGAGACAAGACCAGTCACCCTGCACAAGGAGAGAGAGCAACTGTGACCGGTCTTTATAACAGGAGGGGGCGGAGACTAGACCAGTCACCCTGCACAAGCAGCAGTGATCAGACTATTACAGGAAGCTCCTGCACAGAGGCAAAGTGACAAACTGGATTAGTGCAAGGAGATGAGGAAAGCACCGGAACAGGGATTAGGTCCTTCTTCCTGTTTCCCCTAGACCTAAAGAACATTTAAGCCTTGCAGGGGGCCCCCCTTCACACTGCAAGGGTTAAAGTGGACCTTTACCCCCTTTCACTAAAAATAACCTCAGCTTGCAGCTCTGCATGCCAATATGAAATCATCTTACATTCATTAAACCTGTTTCTTTTACTTACAGTTATTGTTTTTCTACTTCCTGGTCCTCTTGGGCATTAGTGGTGTAATGTGCCCAAGCGTCGTATCCTGTGAAGGGTACATCAGCAGAGCATTGCTGGGAAATCTCATCTGTGATCTCGAGATCTCAGGGAAAGGCATTTTCCTTCCCTGAGGTGATGTGCATGGTCACATGTCCTAGTCACATGTGCCAGAGGTCCAGGAAGTAAAGGGAGATATTATAATCTGCCCTTAGTAAAAAAATGGCCAAATAAAGTATACAAAGAATACAAAGCCGGCAATTATCTAAAAGTATGTGGTTGTGGATTGTCATTACTAAACATTTCTAAACGGTGTCTTTGTTGTCATTCCAGATATGGAAAAAGTTCCTCTTTAAATGCTCTTTACATCTAGCAGATTGGGGGGGTTTTTTGGTCCATCCAAGAGTTTGGCTTTTAATGTTATCTAAATGAACATGAATAAGCACACCAACCACATAATATACAGTTGATACAAGTCAGGTGTGCGGGGAAGGTGCAATCCACCCAATGTTTCGGGGTTATTCCAAGCCTATTTCTCATAGGAGGTCCTTCAGTGCTAAATTGAGTATTTTTAGTTATATGTATACATAGTCTGATCTTGTACATTGAAGCTTATTCTTGATTAATAATTTTTGCAGTACTTTTTTGCAAGAACTTTATGCAGTGGAAGTGCTTATTCATGTACACTGAGAAACTATGCTGAGCTTAATTTTTGGCTTAATTATAATGCTTTATATCCTTTATGGTGTGCAAAGGGCAAATTGAAAATTACTGCACCCAAATTACAACACCATGACCTGTGCACACCGCTACTCCCAATCCTAATGCCAGAAGAAGTTCCATACAGCTTATCAGCCGGCAGCACCATGGCTGCATGTATGTAGAATTTATTGTTTGTTCTGGTAAATGTAAATCAATTTTTTATGCATGCTTTAGGGCCGGTTCACACGACAAACTCCGTGTTCCAATGCGTTCGGCCACTGGAACGCAAGCAGGCCCCCTGATTTCAGGGGCGGGAGGGGGCGTGACATTGAAGTCAATGACACTGCAGCCACGCCCCCCGCAGTGCGATCTCCCGCACCTGGAACGCAGGCACATTAGTGCTTGCATTCTGGTGCTGTGCAAAAATACTGCAAGCACTAATGTGCCTGCGTTCCGGGCGATCGCACTGTGGGCAGGGGGCATGGCTGCGGTGCCATTGACTTCAATGCACCACCACGCCCCCTCCCGCCCCTGAACGCAGGGGCCAGACGGCTTGCGTTCCAGAGGCCGAACGCACTGGAATGCGCACTTTATGTTGTGAACTGGCCCTTAAAGATGAAGATTAAAGCAGAACTATAATTAGCTAAGCACGAGCACTGCAATGTCAGCAAGCTTGCAGGTGCCATATCTTCACCCAGTCTTCTGGGCTCGAAATCTTCGCCCATTCAGAACCAGTATGACATTAATATTGTGCATGCGTAGGGGTTCATTCATCCCGGCACATGCTAAAATTGTACACAAAGCTATGAATCCAAGATGGCGCTGGCTTCAAAGGGAGAGAAGGTAGCATGCCGACAGTACTGTACAGTAAGCAGAGATATACACATGGCTATATTCACAATTTCACAAATATCCGCTGACTTTTGGAAAATGTTTTTGTTTACCGTATATACTCTAGTATAAGCCGAGATTTTCAGCCCATTTTTTTGGGTGAAAAGTGCCCCCCTCGGCTTATACTCGAGTCAGCGCCAGCGCGTCATCTTACTTACCTCGCCGAGCGTCGCGTCACTGCTGCTCCGGTGTGCGGCACTCCGTGCGGGGTCATCTGGCAGTCTCCGGGTAAGTGGATGGCAGAGTTTACTTCCGCTCTAAAGAGCTTTTTTGGCAGATCATGTCCAAGCTAAACAAATTTTCCAGATTTCAAACAGCAAAAATAAAAAATCCTGCATTTTAGTTGAGCTGGCCTGCGTTCTGCTACACAAGCCAACGGGATACTAAATAATGTGCATTGCAGTTTACGGGGGGGGGGAAAAATAAATAAATCAACAGATATTAGGTTATTAACAAGGACTATAAACCCGAAAACCTAAACAGAACGTTGTGCATGTTCCTGTCATTTCCAAATATCGAATCATTTTGTTTTTATACATCTTCGTTCAATTAAAATCATACCAGCAAGGTGTATCCACAAATACTTCCAGTGCTAGGGTGACAGTACTTTCAGTTCAACTTCAATGTGGTCACCCTTTCTTGTTTGCTCCCGAATAGGAACAAAAGCAGCCTTGGAAATGATCAGTGCTCTGAACAGATGAGGTATGTCACCAGCACGCCAGAATGAAATGTTCAAAAAACGTCTTTATTGACGCATGCACATCATGTCACAAAGAAAGCAATGTTTCGGGGCCACTAAGGGTTCCTTCATGAGAAAATTGCTTTCTTTGTGACATGGTGTGCATGCGTCAAAGATGTTTTTTGAACATTTCATTCCGGTGTGCTGGTGACATACATCTGTTTGGATTAGAGCAGCGCCATCCGTAGCCAGTTCAGCACCTATTTCCAAAGGGCAGACGGGTAAGAAGTGCGGTGGGATATACATTGGACTTAATGATCAGTCAGGAATGCGGGATTGCCATCGCCCCCATGCCCAAGACACGCAGTTGCAGGCATCGGGCAGGGGTTTTGTTTCCCCCCTCTACATTAAGCCCTACTGCGGACAAACAGGGATAAATGTAGAGCAAGGTAGCCACCGCTCGTTTTGTACAAGTGCTCTGGGTGGCTTTACAGCCTCCGAGATCACTTGTAGCGGACTGCTTGTGCGTCCACCCTCATATCTGGCCCCCTCTCCTGCTGTACTTACCTTTCCGAAAGTGTTCCTTCCCCTCCACCAGTACGGGTGTACTATCTGTACCCCCGACTGCCGTCCAGCGCAGCCCTGCGCTATGGAGTTTTAATTTCACTCACAAACTGCAAGCACTTGGTCAGCGCAGTCAGGTGACTGCATTGGCCAATGAGAAGCATTTCTTAGCACGGTAAAATACGGTTTCAGTTAATTCTTTATTTTTTTGTATCACAAGTAGATTGCTGTGAGGTACAAGCAGATTGGGCCCCTGCTTTGGGCCCCTGCTTTAGTCCTACGGCAAGTAGTTTTTTTTTAAAAAAATTCCACATCCCTGATCAGCGCTGTGAAGCATTCTGCCATAGTTACTACAGTAAGGTCCCTTTCACACTATCCAAATGAGGAGATCCGTGCACAGACCCCATTCTGATCGGAGCATTACCCATCGAATGTCACCGTGACATCCGTGTCCGTCCAGTTTTATTCCTCCATCTTGCGATGGAAGAAAAAGCTGAAATAACCAGACCGCATGGGAATTTAAATCTAAATGGACATGGGTGCGTTTACATCATATTAACCAAGATCAGATCCGGCGAAATGGAATTATGCTCTGTTTGCTTTTCTTGACCTGGCCAGAGCCAGGAGGCGGATGTAAATGGACACCCGTCTGTTTAGATCCAGCAGCCCATAGACTTGTATTGGGCATCCAATCGGGTGCACCTGAAAAACTGAAAGATGGACCTGATCGGAACACTGTGTGAAGTGGCCTTGAGGGCTAGTTCACACAGTGCTAGTTCCTCCCATCACCCCCATTGTGGCCGGAACGCACTGGATCACATTGCAACCCGCTCAATTTGTTGTGGGGCGGGAGGGGGCCACGCCCCCTCTGCCGCACGAGAATGCAAAGCACATCAATGCCTCCGGTCAAAACAAATAGTGCTTGCAGCATTTCTTCTGACCAGAGCGCAGGCTTTGATGTGCCTTGTGTTCCTGTGCGGCCCATCACATTGCGTCCGGAGGGCGTGGCTGCGGTGCCATTCATTTCAATGCACTGTCACGCCCCCTCCCGCCCCACAACAAACTGAGCCAGCCGCGATGTGATGCAGTGCGTCCCGGCCACAACACACTGACAGTGGTGACATTTGATGGGTAACGATCCAATCAGCAGCGGGGGGGTCCATGCACCCCAGCCATGTCCTCTGGCCGCAATGCAATGTACCGCACGGGAACACAAGGCACATCAAAGCCTGCGCTTCGGTCAGAAAAAATGGTGCAAACACTTTGTTTTGACCGGAGGCATTGATGTGCCTTGCGTTCCCGTGAGGCCCATCGCATTGCGGCCGGAGGGCGTGGCTCCGGTGCCATTCACTTCAATGCACTGCCACGCCCCACAACGCGATCCAGTGCGTTCCGGCCACAATCAGATGGTGTGAACTAGCCCTGAGGGGAAAACTATTTTTGCAACGAAAAAAACAAAACAGTTCTATTTTACTTAGTGTAATAAAGTGTTCTCTTGTGCGTTCATTTCTACTCCAAAATAACTATACCATACTATAATAACATTTTAAAATGGAAACCAGTTCACTTTCAAACAACACTCCTTTTGAGTTTATATAATTTTATGAATGTAATTTGATGCAACAGCTGAATGACTTTGGCAAGATAAACCACAGAGAGAGTTTACCATCTTCTCTGAAAACCAACAGAATTCTACACAAACATCTACAACATACTTTTGCAATTAATAATGCAACAAGATGCAGACAAAGAAATCCCCTCTCCTACTAATTTAAAAGTCCCATTTGCCACACCAAAGCAATAATCTGATTATGCAAGTATGAGCAAGAAGACCACAAAAATACAACAAAAATTCTCTTTGTATTAAAGACATTTCGACATTGTGTGCAGAGTTTTAGAAACTACATAAACAATGAGAACAAAGAGTACTAACTGCATGTAAACAAAAATATACAATATGGCTACAGGCACACATTCTTTACTGTGACCTTTTTTCACAGTAGACCAAATTCTTCCAACAATAAAAGGTTTTACTACTGAAACAAGAATGTTTTCGGTAGAGGCGTTCTGCCACACAGGTATTTCAACATGTAATCCTTCTAACAACGGCTATTCCCAAACTCAACTGAATTTTTACACTCATGACGTCAAAAGATAAACAGAGTTCTCTGTGACATGGTAATTATTGGCAATCTGACATTCTGTAAACATTCCATGATATACACCACAGCCCTAAAGCTGATGTAAGATGGGCGACGCTGTTGCTAGTCGGCAGCAGGATTACCAAGAGGTCGCATGTTTGTCCCTATGGAAGCACGCCTTATGTAGATGAGGCAGCGAGATGTCGCTCTCATCACTAGCGATAAGAGATTCAGCAGCGTTTCGACCCACCAGTGACAGAGCGACATCTTGCTGCATCTACCTACAGGAAGAAAGCATTTACACAGGGAGTGCCCGGCAGCTTCTTTAGCAATCTCGCTATTGGCAATTCGATTCTAGCAACAGAATCGCCCGTTTGACATCAACCTAAAATATGTATAAGTGTACACTGTCCTTTCATCAACAGGCATGATAAAGCACATCAGCACTGACCTCTATTACAGTATAGTCCCCATCAGAGAATGATTTTTAAAAAAAGCCCTCTGCTTTGTTCGGCTGACAATTATTCGACTCTGATCAGCTTATCGTGGGATGCTGGTCGGAAAGGTGTCCCCACACATCGAATTTTGGCTGCTCCATCAAGAACCGGCCGAAATTTGATGTGGAGTGCCGCTGGTGGCACTTTTCCGACCAGGGTCCCTCAATCAGCTGATAGGAGCATGTGGCTAAATTGTCGGCTGAACAGAGCGAGCAGCCAATGAGCCGGCAGCCGCTGTCAGAATACAAGGGAAACAGCAGAAGATTCCTCAATCATGGCTCGTAAGTGTTGATAGAGGAATCTGTTCTATTTTGAAGATTCTATTTAGAAGCGTGTATACCCGACTTTACTTTTGAGGTTTTCTCTAGCTGTCGTCAATGGCTTCCAAAAAACCCTGCTGACTCCAGGATTGCACAGAGGGGCCACTGAATTCAACATTCATTTATCCACCCCTGGGTTAAATAATCATTTAGGTCAGGGGTGGAAAAATGAATTTAGGAGCCAGTTGGACCAATGCAGTAGCCAGCAATTTTCTTTAAAACCGGCTTCACTGACAACTAGAGAAAACATCAACAAGTTAGGCACCAGCTTTAATTTTTAGGGAGCATTGGCTACCTGGGCACACATGATTTTTCTATCCTTGATTTAACCCCATTGCAAGAGAAACTTGTTTTATTTTTCCCCTGAAGATGGGCTTTAAAGAGTGCCAACATGTTTTGCCGAGCTAACCTGCTTACCATATGCCAGCTGGCTTCGCCTTTAGCCTGCAAATGTCAAATAGGCCTTTTAGAATGAACTCATTAGCACCTCATGCTGATGCAGATCGGTTTGATGGTGTGCAGGACACATCAGGGTGCCAGTCTCGGCTACTTTCCTTCTCAAGTGCTGGAAATGCTGTTAATATTTTCAAGCGGTGAAAGTCAGAGCAATTTATCAGAGCGAGTGTAGGAGTGCAATAAATCCGCGAAGAGCAACACGCTGCTGGTCATTCCACCAAGCAGGGAATCTCACAAGTGGAAGAAAAAAGAAACGCATGCTGCAAATAAAGCTTGTAGAAGGTAGATTACGTTTTCTTATAATAAAAAAGGTACAGTGAATGTTGGTTACCAAAAAATACGTCACTAATTATATAGATTACAAAACTCCCTTTTTCACATAAATCGCACCACATAATACTACCGTATAGGGCAATTTGCAGCAATGCATTATATGCAAAATGTAATCCTGAGAGTCGCCTTTAATAGGGAAGGACAGACCACACGAGTAGAGAAGATGAGCTCTAATGAACAAAACAGTCAATTTACATATTGCACTGCGTGACCCTTTGATAGTTACCATGCTAATGCGGAGCTAATCTGTATGCGGTAGATTTTGGAACACAAGAGAAGGATTCGGGGCAGCATCATATCCAAGGGGATTAAACAGAGCCGGCAGGGATGATACTAGGAGATGTCGCTGCACAGTGCTGCTCTTTGCACCGTATTATTAAATAAAGCATTATGGGTTCTACTTATACAAGAATCCCTGGAAAAACCAAACCCTCTCGGCCCCTTTTATTTTTCATCTAGAAACATGAAAGCGAGAGGCTGAACAGTTTCTATGGACAAAATCCTTTTAAAACAGAAAGTGCGCTTTCAAAGTGCACTTATTCTTTTCCACCCCTTCCCTCGACCTAACAGAACCTGCTACAGATGCATATTTACAGAGATCCAATGCCTGCAGCCTCCTGGGATTTGTTTATATCCAGTGCCAAACACCTCCCCCCCCCCTCCCTCTCTCCTGGCCGCATCTGAGCAGCAGAGACCCACTGAACTCTATGTGGCTTGTCTACCAACCAAGAGACAGAGGTAGAGAAGTCCGATAGAAGTCTACAGGGCTCCATCGGGCAAGGCAGGGCCAGGAGAGAATTAAAAACAGTGGTCTTTGTCTGAAAGTGCACTTATCCTTTAATATGCATGTCTGTATTGAACATACATTAAAGCTAAATACAGCTAAATACCTGTTGGAGGCTGACAACACACAGTATTTGCTGCAGTGAAATCCCAAGCAGCAGTGTCAAACCTGCCTGCAGGACTCAACTCTGCCTATCCCCGACCCCACATGCATTCAATGACAAACCCCAAGACCCAGCCCACACACTGTGTGCAGGGAAAGGGCTCTTGTCAGATGTAGTTCTGGGGGTGTACCCATGTCAATAGGAAGAGACCCTCCCAGCAGCTTCCAATACAAGAAACTTTACAAGTCTGTCAAAGTCACAGGGAGCAATAAAAGTGATTTCTTGCTAAAGCAAGGATGAGAGAGAAAATCTGCTAGAACATGCGTTAGGGGTTTGAGGTTAAATTTGGGCAATACCTAGACAAACCCTTTACAGTGGTACTTATAGCAGAACAGACATGCTATGGGTCTTAATAAAAAAGAAAATGAATGCATGCTTGCAATTATCTTCAGGAGGTACACCGAGTTGCACATGTGCAACATACCTTGTGCCGGGATGAACAAACTCCTGTTTGCATGCACAAAAAGTTCATTTATTCCCTGACAGCCAATCAAGATGGCTGAAGACCCCCCCACCCAGAAAGAAGATGCCATAAATAGGCGAGAGGAGGAGAGTTAAAGTTCCGCTTAAAGCTTCAGACCCACCAATCCAACAGCAGAAGAAGAAACAATAAATCCTGGTGCTGCATATTACTGCAGAGCACTGCCCAATGTGCCAAGAAACTCCAATGCCATCTCTATACAGCACCAGTTTAATACAAAGGCCAAAACCAACCAGAAAAGACACTCAAAAAGGACAGGATCTAATCAATATATTCTTGTGTGTCTAAATAGTGAACCACTTCAGCATTATAGAGAAGATGTTCACCAAGCAGATTCTACCAAACCGCCCTCTACGAATGTATAACGCGTTTCATAAAATGCAGGGGGAAGGAAGCAGCACCCATTAAAGTAAAGAGCAACTCCACTCTAATTAAGAAATACTCCCAAAGAGCGCAGACCACTACAATGAAAACTTAGCAGGAACCCGACTACTTTGTCCAACAGCTGTAAAGGTAACGATTCAGCAAAGACTAAAATTATTTCCAACTAGAGCTGCAGCTAACTATTATTTTCAAAAATCGATTAGTTAGCCGATTATTAAGTTCGATTAATCGGTTAATCGGATAAACAATAAAATAAATGTTAAAAAATGGCTCCACTGATGGGACTACTAGTTTGTATTGAGATTGCACAGATTGAAAAAGTTGACAACTTTTTCAATAATCGATTATAATCGATTATGTCGATTAGTTGTTGCAGCCCTATTTCCAACACCACAATTTGCTGGGGAAAGTTCTCACTATAACGAATATGCATTTAGTTCAATAAGCTGGACAGGAAGCAAAACTTTATTAGAGGAGGTGGACAGCTGACATCATTGGTTGCTAGGAAGCCTGAATGAAATAATAATTTGTCTCCCTCTGGTTTACACATAAATGAATTGTAAACAAGGATAAACTTAGAAATGTCTAAACGCAGGAAAATGTGATCTGGGAAGCATAAAAGATGTTTACACTTCCCAGAAAACTTCTCCGGTGTGTAATGCAGGGGGGCCATGTGCATGGGGCCAAAGAGCCCTTAGCCGTGACATCAGAAGTGGGCTGGCTCTTAGGAGTTATGCAAATATCAAAATTCCTTGATGGGTGGATGTCAATCTGTAGGAGTCGGCATTCCTAGGCAGACTGCATTGGCATGCAGACCACCCTAGGTAATGCCTACATGCGATACTGAGCCTTTATGATTGAAGGACCTGAAATCCAATGAATGGCTAGGGAGGAAAGCAGTAGGTGATGCTGGGCACCCTGCAGCCAGGAAATTAGGTTGTTCAACTGCTTACTAATCGTTAGATGAAGTTACCTTTAATGTGTTTTTTGCTTACTTAAGGAGTCAATCCAAAAGCCTCATTGACATGACCACAGAGTGTCATACACTGTCAAGGGGGGTACGCATTTCTGCGCCTGGGAGCCACAGGCGCTTACATACAGACAGCGGCCTATACAAATCAACGAGCGGCTGACAAGACGTCCGGGCTACATGCAAGTCTCAGCGGTTACATACGCACAGGAACAGATGAGCTACCCTGGATGTTGCTGTGTCGCCTTGAGGAAGGGACCCTGAGTGGCCCCGAAATATTGGCAATTTTGACCTATGTGACGTTATTTGCAATAAACGCTACTTTCTATGCATTTTTAAATGTGGTGACCTATCTTCACAGGCCCTGGACATAGACTATTTGTGCCCAGGGCAGCTCATCCGTTCCTGTACACATAGCACCACTCTGTTGTATGGTTTACTTGCATACAGCCATGGCGTCTGTCAGCAGGCAGTGGATGGATTCCATAGACAATAGCAGGCTGTCTATTAGCTACAAATCAACCCACCCACTGTCTACTGTCAATCACAATGCAGGCTCTTATGAGCTCCCCATCAGGCACCTGTGTGGCAATAACAGATCTACTAGCAGAATGAACAATAATAAAATCATGTTACAGTTCAAACAAACTGCTGTGCTAATGACAGAGGGTAGCATACCTGTCATTTCTGATTATGCCCATTGTGCCACTTTAACTACAGCATACGAAAATAATCCATTTAAATCTTGCCTAGACTGCAGGTCACAGTTGCAGTCAATCAATAGGTTAATACAGGGGTCCACCACAACCCCATGGGCTGCGGACTGGTAGCGGTCTGTGACCTCTCAGCAACCGGGCAAGGGCCAGATTAACACAGGGGTGTGTGGAGCTTTCACTCCAAGCCCGCCCCTGAAAATAGCCCAGATCACCTCGGTATGTCCGATGGCAAGCCGGGCCGGCTACAACCAGGCAGAGGCAGCCCTCTAATCGGGCATATTAGAAGGCTGCTTGCTGGGGCCTTTCGGGGGCCCTAGTGAGGAGCGAGTGGCCATCTGATGAGACAGCAGCATCTGCTGCACCCGTTGCTGCCAGTCAGACTCTATGGACCCGAGAGCCCGCACTGGCCACCTGAGGTCTTGTTCACACCAAATCCAGACCAGATGTGGATGAGTTTCTGCATATGCAGTGCGTTGTCGCCGCATTCGTCCATTTTTCTTTTAGCCTAAAATTAGCTTTTCAGGTGTAGTCCAGTGCGTTCGAGCGTTTGCATGCATTTTGATGTGTTCCAGCGCATAAAAAAAAAAAAATAGGGCCTGCTGCAGTTTTTCCACATGCCATGGAACTGAACATTGTGGTGTGAACTAGAGCACAAAATACCATTGGAATACATTGGATGCATTTTTGATGCGTTCTGTAACTGCTCCGCACATGGTGTGCACAAGCCCCAAGAGCAGGAAAACAAGCTCAGGGCTCCCACTGATTCTGCATTATGGTGAGTTGAACAATTATTTCAGTACATATTGCAATGTAATAATAGAAATAAAGACGTGCACAATAAATGTGCTTGAATCATCGCGAACCCGCCCAAACGTCATAAGCTAAACCCCGCTTCCACAAGCAGGCATATTAGAAGGTTGCTTGCTGGGGCCGCCTGATGAGAGCCGCATCTGCTGTGCCCGTAGCCGCCAGTGAGACTCTCTGGACCCCTGGTGAGAGCCCCCACTGACCACCTGAGAATTAGTTAATATGTGATAGAGTGAGGGACAGTATCTGCAGCCACAGAACCCAGCACTTACTAATAGGGATAAACAATTATGTCAGTGCAAACCTTAACCAACACAGAGAACAGCCGGTCTGCAATGAAAATAAAAGCAGCAAGATGCGACAGGCTCAACTTCCCACAGTTTCATGTTTGTGTCATAAGTTTCACCACCGCCGTATAATTCAAACCAGCTTTTTGCACTGTGTAGCTAGCCAGCAGAGCGGCAACTTCAAGAATCAGCAAGCCTGCACGCCCAGAGGGAAAGGGATCCGATCACAGCAGATGGGCCGCGATTACATGAAATGTGCATAGAAATTTGCCAAATATCATTGACCTCATTCTGAGCGAACTGTCCCACTAACAATAAATCTTCATGCTGCGTTCACATCCTATGTCACATGTGCATGATATTAGTTACACCACATTCATTTCTGACAACACAGTGCATCTGCTGCACTGCAACCACAAAGTGTTGTTGTCATTACTGCTTAGTTCTTCTCTGCTGGACCACAGAACACCTCACCTTCTCATCATAGTAGTCCAGCAAAGGAAGAGAAACTGAAGAGGGCTGATAACATTCTGAGCAGCAGAACAGGAAGTTAGGCACTCACTAGATTTTTGTCAGAACCAAAAAAAAAAAAAAAACACACCTGCAGCATTTTAAGGCCCCGTTCACACCCGAGCTGATTAAAAACAAGTCAATGTTTCACACCAGCAGTGCCCGTTCACAACTAAGCCGACTTGAAGCGCATCAACACTTGACACCATTATATTCAGTGCTGCCCGTTTACCAGTCGCTTGAAGCTCAGAAATGTACACATACTCTTCACTTGGGGCTGAGTTTTACATTTTGTCCTTGAAACACTAATGGGAGCTTCTAAAAGATGTGACATACACAATGTGCATGCCCCGCAGCTGCATGCAAACAATGGGGCGGGATTCTGGTGACATCGTTGACCTTATATGGGCACATCAGGTCAATAGACCAAATATGGCCAAGTGGCCATATGAAGGTCAATTAAGTCACCAGCATCCTATCGCTTTGTAGGTGCATCTGTGGGGCGTAGAACGCCGGCTGGAGGTGATTTGGTGTGCACCATCAGTTAACTTCTGTGTACAGATGATTTCTGGCTTGGTTTACACCCCAAGCTCATCCCTAGTAACTAGCTTTGCATTGTATAAACACTCAATAAAAGAACAAAGACGATCGTCTCAAGTGTGAATGGGCCCTAAAAAGTCAAAATATGGGGAAATGTGCATGTATTCCAGAGATGCACTGGGCATACACTATAGACAACTGAACAACCCATCCATTGACAGCTTTCAGACTCATGTAGGCGCAGACTTGCATGCACCAGTGTAAGACATAATTGCCTTCCATTCCCCACCATCTGGAAAATGTGAATGCCATGCCCATGGAATTTACTGAACATTACAAGCAGCATCAGCCACGTTTACTCCACCCTGCAAGCAGCAGGGCTCAGAGCAAAAACAGCACCGTACAGACTCCTGCACATGCAATTAGTACATACTGCAACTTTTAGTTCCAAAGCAATTGCCACACCGGAGGTCAGCGAACAAAGAACACATTTGAAGGGGATGAGCGGTGCTTTTAAAAAGGTTTCTATTACATCAAACAATGAAGCTCCCTATTGCTGGGATACTGGCACTGCGTAGGGACCAGCATGCTCTCGGCTTGGTGTAAGGGTGACAATACAGAAAAAGATCTACCATCTGCTTGGCTATTGTCAATTGATGGGCCAGCACCAAAGAAAGGTCCTGCAGAAAATATTTCACATTATTAATCTTTGCTCCACGCAAAATAAATAAATCGTCCTTTAATCAATTACTAATTATGCATGAAAGGGTGACACAGGAACACAGAGGAAGGGGGGGGGGGGGGGGTGATAAAAAACGAGACGAACAATAGGGGGGGGGGATGTATAAAAACTGGAGCAGACAAAATCTGGAGCCGTTGTGCCAAGTAACCAATCAGCATCTCTCTTCAGTTACGCTTTGAAAGCTAGAAGCTGATTGGATGCCATGGGCAACGGCTCCAGATTCTGTCTGCTCCAGTTTTGATAAATGCCCCTCATACATTTCTCAGCCTGTTAAGAGAATTTCTAGAACACAGACTCTCTCTTTGCTCCAAAACATTCGAAAAGGTCACCGTGGACAGAGCCCTCAATGCTTCCGCCAAAACAGTGAAAACATCTATAACAATTCTAAGAGATACTAAAGAATGAAATAAGCAGGTCGTTGATCTTCCAATATGTTAGGACTACACATTGTATCGCCGCGCAACATGTCACAATAGGATTAGCAGGTCTACAGCAGATGGTAAGCAACAAGTTTATCATGCGAGACCTCGAGGGCTGTCAGACCATGAAGGGACTTGGGAGGAGGAAATAGAAAGATAGCAATGCATTGCCTAAACCAGCAAAATACAGGACATGGCATGCTGGGACTTCTAGTAGCAGTACAGCCGGCTTGTATTCAATAGTCCGGGAACTAAAAGGCCTGAGGATTCCCTGCTCATCCCTTTCACATGAACTAGCAGTCCAAATGACACTTGTAGCCACACTACAATCAGAAAAGACCCAACTAGATATCGTCATTATACAAACACAGACATAGCCTCTGTTGACAAGGAAACTAATAGCCTGGAAGATGTCACGCTCCTCCGACAGCTTAAAGCAGAACTCCACCTTTTCCTCCACCACCGCCTCTGCACGGTTCTTCTGGTTTAGTCCAGTGACATCACAGGTCCGCTTTCATCATACACTGGTAATGGCATGAGCGCCATTCCCTGCATAAAAATCTGAGGCTAGGATGATGCACCCCCTTAGGGGGCGTGTCCATGACAGCCTGGGCTCTGACTAAGAGGGTTGGATGGTGCTGGCTGTCATTCAATGCGGAAGGCTAGCAACCGGTAGTGGAGGGAACTTTCTACGAGGGGACATTGCTGGACTGAAGGAGAGTATTGCAGCAAAAGCTGCGGTTTCCCATTACACGTATTTATAAAAATCACAGACAATCTACACAGCGCTTTTACATACAAAAGGGATTGCTTGTGTACTAACAGTTTAAGTATCTCTGGGCAACACTTTCTTTTGGCAAAGGGTACATCTTTATTGTCATGTGTCCCCATTGGGGAGATTCACCCCTCTGTCACCAACACAGAAAGTAAAAGGGAAAAATCCAATATTATACAACTGTCCCCATAGCAAGAGGTAAGGGGACAACTCTGCCCTCACTCTGGGGATTTACCTCAACTTCCTGCTGCGTCTGAGACCGGAAGTGCAAATGTCCTCGTTGGTACACAAACGTAAAACCTGGAAAGGGTTTAACCCTTCCCAATGCTACCTAATGCTAGGCTAACAATTACAAAAAAGGTTTTGGCTGAACATAGTTTTGTTTTACTGGAGAACCCCCATATCCAGTTAGTGAGGAAATGACCCAGAAAATAAAGTATGCAGCTCAGGAGTCCCAACCCAACTTGAGCCATACTTGTTCCAGGGCAGTGACTCTAGGTGAGGGGGAAGGCACCCTCAGCATTCCGGCTATGGGTAAAATACAAATCCCATCATGCCTCTGGGAGTCCTGCCAGTGGCTGTTGGTCTTGTAATGCCTCATGGGACTTGTAGTTTCACAACAACTGGAGCACAGACATTGCCTACCCCAGTAACAATGTCAGCCAGAAGAACTAGCAACTTCTAAAAGATGTATACTCTCTGGCTTGCCCCCTAGACCCTAATCACTGGCAGGGCATGATGGGTCTTGTAGTCTCAAAACTACCTGATGGCTTCATATGCACAAACAGCTGACTCAATGGAAAACAGATGGCCATGTTTGACTATTCCAATTCACTACCACCGTAGACTGACAAGCGATGTCAGGACTCCTAACACCACAACAGCCGGAGTCAGGGGTGTGTCTGCTTTGAAGATTTTGCTATGCTCCCTTCCACAGTCTGTCAGGACAAGCTTCCATTTACAGCCAGCTTCCCCTGGCCCATTGGGCTATCAAAACTCCAAAGGGTGTGGGAATGGTTCATGTAGTTCTACATTACAAATGGCCCGAGACTCCAGAACAGTAGTCACCTTCCATTCTGTTGGGTGAGAGCCAAAAATAACTTTCCCATGGTGGGTCTTGTAACTCCACAACAGGCAAGGATTTTATGAGCCTGTCCATCATAGACTGACACCTACCAACGCGGTAAGCTATAACCCGTCTGACTTTTCCCTTGACTCCAAAAAAGATCCGTAGTCACCCTTCCACAGGCCGAGATACCATGGTGGAACTTGTAGTCACCATACCATGCCTCTAAAGATTTGTACACCATCTTAGATTACAAACGGCCTGAGACCCTGGAATAGTAGTCCCCTTCCAGTCTCTGTTGGGTCAGGGCCAACAATAACGTTCCCATGGGAGGGTCTGGTAACTCCACAAGGCAATGATTTTATGAGCCTGTCCATTATAGACTGACAAACACCAAATGGTTCATGTAGTTCTACCTTACAAACGGCCTGAGACTCCAGAAATGTGGTCACCTTCCAGTCTGTTGGGTGAGGGCCAACAATAACTTTCCCATGGTGGGTCCTGTGACTCCACAGCAGACAAGGATTTTATAGACCTGTCCTTCATAGACTGACAACCACCAACACAATAAGCTGTAACCCGTCTTATATCTTCCATTGACGCCTAAAAAGATCTGCAGTCACCCTTCCACAGGCCGAGATCCCATGGTGGAACATGGTAGTCACCACCCCACTGATTTGTAAACCATCTTAGATTATCCATAGGCGGCCAAAACACGCTGGGCTGCGGATTGCCTTTGCGCAACACACAGACCAACGTGACCGGCCATTGGGGTCACCTTCCTCCTGAACTACCCCAGACTGGCAAGACACGCTGCATTGGATTCCTTAAGCACATCCACCATGGACCAGCACCTGAGAGGGCATGCTAGGACCTGTAATCTAGGTCTTCTATAGGTTAATAGGGGTAAATAGTTATCTCTCACAACTCCAGCAAGCTGACGAGGCATTTACCTACCCAAGGCTGACTAATTGCTGATAAATGCTGGGACTTGTAGTTGCAAGGAGCTGAAGACTGATTTATAACCTAACACAAGCTTGCTCAGTCACGTATCTGCATCTCTTCTAGGCCAGCAGGCCAACGAGACTCAGTTTTGTCAGAGTGAGGCATGCTGAGATTTCTAATCCTTACATTGTGGTTATTTAAAACTGGAGGGCCATGATGGGACTGGTAGTTCCACACCAGCCTGAGGTTTTGTCTGTGTGCACCGACACCCACAGGCCTGCCAGGTTAGGCCGCAGCATTCCATCTAATCTACAGCTCAGGGCTGCTGCTGATCAAGGTGACCAACCTTGACGTTTCACAATTGATCCCGGTGACTGCAACCACTGTCAGGGCACGCTGGGCCTTATAGACACCTTCTGCTGGCAAAAAGAGCATGCTGGGACTTGTAGTCACCATTCTATCCACAGACAGAAAGGTAATGCTGGGAGTAGTAGTCACCTTTCTATTACTCACCATGCAATTCATGGAGCTGTAGATACCTTACTGTGGACAAGGCATGCTGGCAGTTGTAGTCACCTTTCCACTACTAATAGGGTATGCTGGGAGTGTTAGTTCCCTTCCCGTTAGTGCAGATAATGCTGGGAGTTGTCACCCTCTTAATATTGACAGGGCATGCTGGGGCTTCTAGTCACCTCATTACCAACAGGGCATGTTGGCTCCTATTACTGACAGGGCATACCGGGAGTTGTAGTAATCCCCCCATGACAGACATGGCATAGTGGGAGTTGTAGTCACCTTTCCATTACTGACAGGGTGTGCTTGTCACCTTCTCATTAATGACAGGACATGCTCAGAGTTGTAGTCACGTGATTACTGACAAAGCATGCAAGGAGTTGTACTTCCCTCCCCACTGCAGACAAAGCACGCTGGGAGCTGTAGTTCCGTATTACAAACAGGGCATGTAACGTTGTAGTTCCCCATCTATTGAAGGAAAGGCATGCTAGGAGTTGTAGTTCCTTTCACATTACTAGCAGAGAATGCTAACACTATTAGTTCCCATGCAAATACTGACAGAGCATGCTGGGAGTTGTAGTTCCCTAATACAAACAGGGCATGCGGAGATGTAGTTCCCTGTATTGCAAGCAAGGTATGCTGGGAGTTGTAGTTCTTCACATTACTAGCAGAGAATGCTGGAAGTTGTAGTTCCCTTCCCGTTATGGCCTGGGAGTTATAGTCCCCGGACCCCTGCACCCTTCCTTCTCTCCTCCCCCGGGGGCTCTTACGTTCAAAGTCAGAGTCATCGTCATCCTCGTCTTCCTCGCCGTTGGAGTCGGTCTGCATGGGCTCCCCGTCAAAGTTGACCACTCGGGTGTGAGGCCGGTGGAGTGCCGCGTCCGCCACGACGCCATCCTGCAGCCTCTTCTCCCTCAGGCAGGTGAAATACTGCACGGCGAACTCCAGCAGATCGGGCGGCCTCTGGCGCAGAACCTCCACCGTATAGCCCTGCAGCAGCTCGGTGAGGCCGGGCGGGATCTCGATGCTCATGGTCCCCCGGGGGCTCTGCGTCCCTCTGTGCTAACAGGCAGGCCGGAGGAGTGTGCGCGTCTCCCCTCTGTCCCCCTCCCTCCCCCCGGGAACACACAGCGGCCGCTGACAGGGAGGGCTGAGGCGGCTCCGGCTTCACCTCACACACACAGCCGAGGACCGGCACAGAATTAAGGACACGCCCCGTGACACTTTCCCTCTGGCAACTACTGTGTGTGGGCGTTTCGTAGGAATTAAAAAGAATCGCCTTGTGTGACCGACCCGTCTACTCGTGTGTGTGGGCTTGGCGAAGCAGTTATTTCCAGGAGGAGCCACCCTCTGATTGCTAGTGAGTGGGCCTGTCAGAGGCGAGAATTTATTACATTTGTCCCGCCCACTCACAGTTGGCCAATAAAGCGCAAGCCTCAGCCATGTGGACACGCCCGTTTTGCGTCATTACTAGATTTGGCATTGAGAGGTTGGGAGCGGGGGAGCTGACGTAGAAGCTGAGTGATCATTGTACCGTTGCTCTTAGCAACCAATAAAAAAATTTGCCTTTTTTTCCCTATCTCGAATCAGGATAATGACAGCAAGTCGCTGGTTGGTTGTCCTGGGAAACTGATATCCATCCAAACAAAGCTTTCTTTTTTTATGCTAGATGAAATGAGCAGAGCAAACTCAATGCTCTATTCTTCCTTCTTCAGCATGTTCCGAGTGTTAGACTAACAGCACAATGCAATGTGTGCGTGCTGTCTGAATGTTTTACATTGCTCCCTCTTCCTCTCTTTGTCACAATCATGAAGGGGACATATGGGGGAGCTAATACAAGCACAGAATTCATATACTTTTACTATGTTTAAAATACAAGGACCGTCTTAAAAAGGTATCTAAACACGTTTTAAATATCCAAAACGTTAGTGTTGTCACGTCAGCAGGAAATGACGGACAATACTCCAGTGGGGACCAGGGATGAACCAAACCCATGGGGCCACCTGCCTAATCAGCTGCGGGCCGTGACATTCCCCATACTGCAGCTGAACATAAACAAAGGGTTTTGCTGACGTCATTGACCAAATATAGCCATGTGACCATATAAGGTCAATGATGAGACAACATCCCGCCCCTTTACATATGTGCAGCTGTGGGCGGGGAATCCCTCAGCCACAGCTGATTGGACAGCAGCAGAAGCAGCCCCTTGCTCCCTGTTTGGAGGAGAGCAGGTTCTACAGCAGCATGCAGGGAATTCCTGGGCCCGCAGCTGCACCTAAAGAAAGGGGTGGGGTGCTTGTGCCGATCTGATCGACCTTATGGGGCCATCCACCCAATCAGCTGCGGGCCGGAGCATTCCCCACCCAGCTGAACATAAACAAAGGGGTGGGATGTATGTGCTGACATCATTGACCTTATATGGCCATATTTGGTCAATGTAATTGCCCAAATACAGTCAAGTGGCCATATCAGGCAATGGGGGCGGAGAATTCCTCGGTCACAGTTGATTGGGCAGAAGCAGCCTCCTTGCTTGTTCGGAGGCAGTGACGTCACAAGGGGGTCGCGGGACACACCCGGGTGACACCATTGGAAGGGTGACACCAAAATGACTGACAGTCATTTTGGTGTCACCCCCCTCTGAAAAGTCGGGCACTTGGTCAAGGACCGAGAGCCTGACAATTGCTCGAGAGAGAGGAGGGGACCCGGCGGCATACCTTATTCCACCGGGTGAACATTCCCTCCCCTCTGTGCCGGCGGCCATCTTGGTGAGGGCAGCATCGCGCGTGATGACGTCATCACGCGCGTACGCAATCACGTCACTGCGGGGTGTCACCCTGTATCCACACCGGGTGTCACCCCACCTCGGGACGCCTCTGTACGGAGGAGCTCAGGTTCGAACCTGAGCTCATCCCTAACAGGGACACCTGTTCCTAAGACAACTCTCTAACATGGGAACTTAGTTTGGAGAGACATCTTCTCATTTCCTGTTGTGTCTCCAGGACAGGAAGTGAAGAGAAGTCAACGGGACACAGGTCCTATGCATTCCCTACTCTATCTAAAAACAAAAGTTTTGGCCATACATAAACTTTAACTCTATTGATCCCCAGGGGACACAGGCTGGGACGTGCTGTCCGATGATCGCTGCGGTTCCGCGAGTCGCCCTCCCCTGGCCTAATGGCAGTGAAATGTCATTCGCAGCAGCAATCCTATTTAAACCGCATCCTGCATCTCATCTCCGCCGTGACCTGACAGTCAGGTTTTCAGTTACAGTCGCTCTCTCCTGATCTCGAGCCAGGCATTAAGCGTGGAGGATGAGCCGCGATCGAGCAGCTGGTTGCCATAAGCCATTATCAGGTTGAGAGTGATGGGGAGCCGCTTATTACACCAAGTGGTACCCGCGCAGGGACGCCATGCAGAAAATATTAAGATTTAGCGAATATCTTTCAGCGAGAATGAAGTGGAGCGCAAAGCCGCAGCCTGTATCAAGGAGCAGCTGCTCGCGTTAGGCACGCCGCAAATCCGTTTTATTACGCATCTGGAAAAGTCAGGCCCTCCCCTGCAGTGATTAGGACGAGCGGCCAAAATCATTCCCCGCCAGTTTATCGCCACAGATATGTAGAAAATGATCAGAAGCTGCAATTGGCTGGCACTCAACCCAAATATTAAAGGAGAACTATCAGGCAAGTGCTTTTCACTCACCTCATAGTTCTAGCCGACCTGTGACAATGAGACTGTCACAGGTCGGCTCAGTAGATCGGGAGGTGAGAGAACACATACCGGCGTTCGCTCACCTCTCCATCCTGTCACGGCTCTCTGCCGTGACGGGAGTGGCTGGATTACCCCCTCCCCGCTACGATCCTCTAGCGCTGACTGGCGGAACGGACGGGGGATGGGGCGGGTACAGCTGGCTCTGCCTTTAGATAGGCAGAGCCAGCTGTCAGTCACGCAGCTGGGCGGATCCCGGCACAATTGTCGGGATCCGCTTCAGCTGCGGTGTCTCAGTAAACTCGCGGTATACTGAGCCTAGGGTGACGGGAGGACGCTAGTTTGTGTCCTCCCGTTACCCTAAGGAGAACTATGGGGAAAAGACTTAACCCCATAGTTCTCCTGTAGAGTGGAACTTTATCCCCTTTCACTAAGGGCCCTTTCACACCAATTGCGGTGCGTTCCAGAGCGGCAGCTGCTAGAATGCACAGCAATCGCTCACAAAACTTCCCCCTTCGTTCTGGGGCGGGAGGGGGTGTGGCGGTGCATTGAAGTCAATGGCACAGCAGCCACTCCCCCCCCTGCCCGCAGTGCGATCGGACGCGTGGTAAAAAATTGCCTGCGTTCCAGTCCACTGCAAATGCAAAAAATGCTGCATGCTCTATTTTTTTGCGTTTGCAGCGGACCAGCCGCTCTGGAACGCACCACAATTGGTGTGAATGGGCCCCAAAATCACAACAGCGTGCAGCTCTGCATGCTGATTTAAAATCATCTTACATTACATTAATTAAACTTGTTTTTTCATTTACTTACAAATAGAATTCATCTACTTCCTGGTCCTCTTTGGCACAAATGATGTAATCTGTGCCCAAGCGTTGCATCCTGGGAAGGTTACATTGGCAGAGCATTGCTGGGAAATCTCATCTGTAATCTCATGAGATCTCAGGGAAAGGTATTTTCCTCCCCCTGAGATGATGTGCATGGTCACATGTCCTAGTCACATGTGCCAGAGTTCCAGGAAGTAAAGGGAGATGTAGTAACCTGCCCTTAGTAAACATGGCCGCTGTGAGAAGACTAGGGAGGAAAAGAAGAATAAGCTATGCAAAGAATACAAAGCCGGTGTTCTAATTCTTTTTTTAGCCGTCGTGTTCTGATGCATGGGAGGAATCGCGGTGGGAAACCACGCGATCCGCCTGGCGCGACTGGGGTGCCATTAGAAAATAATGGCACCCACAGTGTACCGGGTGACTCCGTGAACGGGCAGCAATCCGTGCGGTATGGTGCACGATTGCCTCGCGGTCACGAGTCGCCAAGGTGTGCACCGGCCCTTAGGCCCCGTTCACATTGAACGATTTATCGCGCGGTAATTCCCGCGATATCGCGGCAATTTACCGCGCGATATCGCTCTCCAATGCTTCTCAATGGGGCAAAGGGTCCTGCTGTTGCGGGTCGTGTGTCGCTACAGCAGGACCCTTTTTGGAGCGGATTTAGCCGCGATTCAAGCTTGCAAGCATTTGCGCAATATCGCGCGTCAAATCGCGCGATATCGCGCAAAATGCAAAGCGCGCGAAAAACGCGCGATTTGCGAACCGCTCAATGTGAACGGGGGCCTAAGTTTCAGCTAGAGGTTTTTCTACGCTAGATCTTTTTTTTCTTTCCACTCAAAAAATAGCTTTGAAAGGAATCTAACGAGAAGCTGTCCACACAGGAAACGGACAGCACTATCTGCATGCCAGTTTAGCGTACTACTGGGAATAGAATCTGTCCTAAATTACATTTGCCGCGGCGCACAGGAAGCCAGGCTCTCTATCGGCCAGCTCTCCATGTTCATTTTATTTATTTATTTAGTACATACAGAATCCATCTGCCGTAAAGGCGGAACGCGGGCAGAGCGCTCCCTCCCATCTCGTGCACTGTTTATTTCATCATAAAATAATAACACTTCGCAGAGCCAAATTATAGTGTCAGCCCTGACCCGCCACCGAGTCATAATCATTTCTGCACAGAATGTTTTTGTTTTTTTTGGCGTGGAAGAAAACGAGGAGCATCTAGATTTTACTGGGAAATACAATAAGCTTCGCTGACCTATAAGGTTCAAAGGCTTAAAGGAGAACTATGGGGTAAGTGGTTGTTCCCCATAGATCTCCTAAGGGTCACGGGAGGACACAAACTAGCGTTCTCCCGTGACCCAAAGCTCAGTATAACAGTAGAAAGGTATCATGACACACTCACAAGCCAGCATGTAAAAAAACTTGTCTCACCATTAAGGTTAATAACAGAGGTTTGGATACACGTCATCTGCAGAAAATGTGAAAGCCGCACAGCCGCGCCAAGGCACCTCTTATAGTGCGGTCCTAACTCTAAACTATGAGAGTCTCCGTCTTGTAGCACATGGGAGCAGAAGATTATGCACACAGCCCTGGTGAGACCCAAACGCAGCCCTAGTGAGACTGCACACAGCCCTGGTGAGACTGCACAAAGCCCTGGTCAGACTGCCCACAGCCCTGGTGAGACTGCACACAGTCCTGGTGAGACCCAAACGCAGCCCTGGTGAGACTGCACACAGCACTGGTCAGACCCAAATGCAGCCCTGGTGAGACTGCACACAGCACTGGTCAGACCCAAATGCAGCCCTGGTGGAACTGCACGCAGCGCTGGTGAGATCTGCATGCACCCCTGGTGAGACCCAAACGCAGCACAAACTACACAGTACAATGAAAGTTTGCCAAAAATGTAGAAAAGCTATTTTTCTTTAGCTTTAGCATGTGTAGATGGTTGGGGGGGGGGGCAGTAGCCGGTGAAGCCACCTCCCTGAAGTGAGTTTTTGCAGGTTGGGATGTCTGCCATATTTTTTTTTCTTTCAACCGCCTGATGGAAAGTTAAAGCTTTCACCCGGTTGCTGTTTTCTTCCTGTTCTCCGTATCACCTCTGCGTCCTTTCTGTTTTATTGCCTTGATTTTTTTCAGATTTCCAGTAAGTCCCACCATTTGGACGGAGGCCTGGAGTATTTTTAGAGCCTTTGTCGCTTACAGTATTGAATTTAGATTACGCTGTTTGTTTAAAACAAGTTGTAAATTGCCCGGCTTGGTGCGGAATCACGGAATGATTTATTATTTATCATCTGAGTATTTGTGAATGAAACAAATGTTTTGAAAGGAAGGCAGCCAAGGGCATTGCAAGGCCGGGTGCCGAGGATTGTACCGTTGACAAATTATTGCCAAGGGCAAAGAAAGTGATGAGAAAGCCAACATGAGGCGAATTCTTCCATTGGGCACACCTGTTTCAGTGACAGCCATCCAAATGGCTTTGGAGAAATTTACTCTCGCTTCCTGTTGTGTCGCTGAGACAGGAAATCTCTATGGTGCAGTGCGTTGCCGTGACAATCATTTTCAATATAACTCTAACACACTGTTACAGAAGCGGGCAATGCACCATGTTTTGTAATGGAAACACATAGTTTAAATGGGCCCTTATCAGTGAAGACTAGAGGAGATCTACTCCTCAGGCTTCAAACATTTGTGGTATTTAGCAAACATCCCCTTGATCTGGAATTTCAGAGATGTTTATCAAGTCTTCTAAAAAGGCTACATACACCTTTAGGCTTAGAATGCAAATTAAGCTGACACTTTTTTTTTATCGTTTTGGATAGTGGAGTGGGATTAGAACCCCTGCCAGATTTGTATTGCTGTCTGTGTCCCCATTGCGGAGATTCACCCTCTTTATTTGTCCTGGTGACTGTTATCACTGAAGGTAAGATTGAAAGAGAATCCCAAATTTTTGGAGGTCACCAGAACAGGAATAGATGGGAAATCTTCCAATGGGGACACTAGTTTTGGGGACCACCAGTGATTTCCCTGACATTGCAAGGATTTCCTTTCACATCAGGAAGTCACCCCAATGGAGGTCAAGAACAAAAAAAAGTTGAGGGGTTATAACCCTCTCTTACTATATCCAAAAACCAAAATAAAAGAAAAAATAGTGCTGGCTACTTGAATTAGTCAAATAATGCAGTGGGGAAAAGTGCCATGTGAGCCCTATAGTTGGGTACGGAAGAGGGCCATGCTGCAAAAAAAAAAAACAGTAAACAAAATTCTGACTTTTAAAGTCAGAATTCTGTGTTTGAAAGTCAAAATTTTGAGATCAAAAGAAATAGTTCTGAGTTTGAAAGTCAGAATTCTGAGGTTAAAAATCAGAGTTTAAAACTAAGAGTTTTAAATACAGAATTCTGACTTTTAAACATAAAATATCGACATTCAAACTCAGAATTCTGAATGTTAAACACTGAACTCTGACTTTAAAAGTCAGAATTTTGTTTTATCATGGCCCCAGGGCTTGTTAAAATGGAAAATCTAGGACCTTGGATAAGCCTGATCATGGCTGGTGCTCTTGAATAGGTTTCCAGCAAAACAATAGTGTGTACGGAGAGCGTACCGTCCTATGCCAGTGTGTGAACAGAGAAGTCCCCGGCCTGTTTCCGTCATTTTGGTGATATCAGCATCCAGTTTCATTGTGTTTCACTTCCTGTTGCACTCATCAGTTCTTCTCTAATGTTATAAATTTGATCCCTCTAGTGATAAAGATCTATATAGAGGAATCAGGACCTCCTGCCGATTAACCCTGTAGTGATAAATAAAGATCTATATAGGGGGATCAGGACCTCCTTCCTCCTGCCGATTACCCTGTAGTGATAAATAACAATCTACATAGGGGCATCAGGACCTCCTTCCTCCTGATTGCACACCTTCAGCAGAGACAAACCTTGCCCACCAAAGCTTCATTTGCATCACTTACAAACACATTCATTACAACAGGACCCAGTACAGAGCCTTATGGTACACCACTAGTGACTGGTAGTGATGGGCTCGGGCGTGTTTGCAGCTCCACGTGCCGAGCCCGCCAGGAAGCTGACAGCGCTGCAGCGCCAATCACAGGCACGGAGACATTTCCCGATCTCTGCAGCTGCGGACCGGGATAATGTCTCAGTACCTGTGATTGGCGCTGCGGTGCTGTCAGCTTCCTGGCGGGCTCGGCACGT
>NW_017306324.1:413945-435010 GCF_000935625.1 Nanorana parkeri
GGGGGGGGGGCAGTAGCCGGTGAAGCCACCTCCCTGAAGTGAGTTTTTGCAGGTTGGGATGTCTGCCATATTTTTTTTTCTTTCAACCGCCTGATGGAAAGTTAAAGCTTTCACCCGGTTGCTGTTTTCTTCCTGTTCTCCGTATCACCTCTGCGTCCTTTCTGTTTTATTGCCTTGATTTTTTTCAGATTTCCAGTAAGTCCCACCATTTGGACGGAGGCCTGGAGTATTTTTAGAGCCTTTGTCGCTTACAGTATTGAATTTAGATTACGCTGTTTGTTTAAAACAAGTTGTAAATTGCCCGGCTTGGTGCGGAATCACGGAATGATTTATTATTTATCATCTGAGTATTTGTGAATGAAACAAATGTTTTGAAAGGAAGGCAGCCAAGGGCATTGCAAGGCCGGGTGCCGAGGATTGTACCGTTGACAAATTATTGCCAAGGGCAAAGAAAGTGATGAGAAAGCCAACATGAGGCGAATTCTTCCATTGGGCACACCTGTTTCAGTGACAGCCATCCAAATGGCTTTGGAGAAATTTACTCTCGCTTCCTGTTGTGTCGCTGAGACAGGAAATCTCTATGGTGCAGTGCGTTGCCGTGACAATCATTTTCAATATAACTCTAACACACTGTTACAGAAGCGGGCAATGCACCATGTTTTGTAATGGAAACACATAGTTTAAATGGGCCCTTATCAGTGAAGACTAGAGGAGATCTACTCCTCAGGCTTCAAACATTTGTGGTATTTAGCAAACATCCCCTTGATCTGGAATTTCAGAGATGTTTATCAAGTCTTCTAAAAAGGCTACATACACCTTTAGGCTTAGAATGCAAATTAAGCTGACACTTTTTTTTTATCGTTTTGGATAGTGGAGTGGGATTAGAACCCCTGCCAGATTTGTATTGCTGTCTGTGTCCCCATTGCGGAGATTCACCCTCTTTATTTGTCCTGGTGACTGTTATCACTGAAGGTAAGATTGAAAGAGAATCCCAAATTTTTGGAGGTCACCAGAACAGGAATAGATGGGAAATCTTCCAATGGGGACACTAGTTTTGGGGACCACCAGTGATTTCCCTGACATTGCAAGGATTTCCTTTCACATCAGGAAGTCACCCCAATGGAGGTCAAGAACAAAAAAAAGTTGAGGGGTTATAACCCTCTCTTACTATATCCAAAAACCAAAATAAAAGAAAAAATAGTGCTGGCTACTTGAATTAGTCAAATAATGCAGTGGGGAAAAGTGCCATGTGAGCCCTATAGTTGGGTACGGAAGAGGGCCATGCTGCAAAAAAAAAAAACAGTAAACAAAATTCTGACTTTTAAAGTCAGAATTCTGTGTTTGAAAGTCAAAATTTTGAGATCAAAAGAAATAGTTCTGAGTTTGAAAGTCAGAATTCTGAGGTTAAAAATCAGAGTTTAAAACTAAGAGTTTTAAATACAGAATTCTGACTTTTAAACATAAAATATCGACATTCAAACTCAGAATTCTGAATGTTAAACACTGAACTCTGACTTTAAAAGTCAGAATTTTGTTTTATCATGGCCCCAGGGCTTGTTAAAATGGAAAATCTAGGACCTTGGATAAGCCTGATCATGGCTGGTGCTCTTGAATAGGTTTCCAGCAAAACAATAGTGTGTACGGAGAGCGTACCGTCCTATGCCAGTGTGTGAACAGAGAAGTCCCCGGCCTGTTTCCGTCATTTTGGTGATATCAGCATCCAGTTTCATTGTGTTTCACTTCCTGTTGCACTCATCAGTTCTTCTCTAATGTTATAAATTTGATCCCTCTAGTGATAAAGATCTATATAGAGGAATCAGGACCTCCTGCCGATTAACCCTGTAGTGATAAATAAAGATCTATATAGGGGGATCAGGACCTCCTTCCTCCTGCCGATTACCCTGTAGTGATAAATAACAATCTACATAGGGGCATCAGGACCTCCTTCCTCCTGATTGCACACCTTCAGCAGAGACAAACCTTGCCCACCAAAGCTTCATTTGCATCACTTACAAACACATTCATTACAACAGGACCCAGTACAGAGCCTTATGGTACACCACTAGTGACTGGTAGTGATGGGCTCGGGCGTGTTTGCAGCTCCACGTGCCGAGCCCGCCAGGAAGCTGACAGCGCTGCAGCGCCAATCACAGGCACGGAGACATTTCCCGATCTCTGCAGCTGCGGACCGGGATAATGTCTCAGTACCTGTGATTGGCGCTGCGGTGCTGTCAGCTTCCTGGCGGGCTTGGCACGTGAAGCTGCGAACACGCCCGAGTCCATCACTAGTGACTGGTCTCTGCCCTAAACGGGCCCCGTTTACAACCCCACTCTGACAAAATACATTATTTGTTCAATTTAGACAGAAGTATTATCTCTCTATAACATTTACTGGTGGAGCTGCTTCACCACAAACCGCAGAAGGGTAATTCTGCAACATAGAGATAAGTATTTTTTAAACAGAAAACATTTAAGAGAAACCATCAGAAATGGAACAAGGAGAAGCAGCAGTCCGCTAAAAACATTTTGAATATTAGGAATTCACGAGTGGGGCTTCCTTTTCCTGGTTTAGACCTGTTCAGCCGTTGAATGCTGAAAAAATGTGACCAAACACTGTTCCAGATTTCTTACATCTTCCACCAGTGCCTTATATTTAAGGCAGATGGGTTTTTCCTAGCTGTTGATGTTGAGTGTGTTGTATTCGTATATGCAGCCAGCAGGTGGTGCTTTTGCATTTTTTCACATGTTTTCCAGGTTCTCCTGACTTCCTGTTGAAAATCACTTTTACAGAGCTCAATAACTCAAGCTAAAGTTACCCTGTCACCCTGTTCACCTTTTGGAGCTCTGAATTTGGTACCCTATGAATGCTCCATGCTAGCATGTGTCTTGGAACTTACACAAAGCTAATTACCTTCTCCCCCTGCCCCCATGTGACTGTGTTAAGCCTGACAATTGGCTGCTTAGGTGATGAGCACCGCATTGTGGCAGGAATGGAAGAAGCTAACTTGCTTCCCCATGCCAGAAAGTATGGAACATGTCCCAAGGCTCAGGCAGGCAAACAGAGCAGTGGGAAAGCATGACCAATGTATCAGCTATCAGTAGGGATGTTGATACCGAGTATCGGTGCCGATACCGAGTATTTGGGCGAGTACTCGTACTAGCCCAAATGCTCCCATGCCTAGCCCAATATCCGAACTTCTGGTATAAGGAAGCCTGGCAGTGAGTCATTACACGCTGCCCGGCTTCCTGATTGGAGACGGCCAATCAGGAAGGGAAGATGGCCAATCAGGAACTCAGGCGACGAGTCATTACCCGCACCCCGGCCTCCTGATTGGCCTGGAAGGTGATGAGGAAGCATGGAGACGGCTTCCCTGCGAAACGGGAAGCCGGATGGCGAGTCTTTACACGCCGCCTGGCTTCCTTAATGGGACTTCCGGTATCGGTATTCGGTATCGGTGAGTACCGAAGAAAAAAAATATCGGTACTCGTACTCAATACCGAAAAAACGGTATCGGTGCATCGCTAGCTATCAGGGCTGTCAAGGGAACCTGTCACCTCTTAAATATATGTAAAACCCTAACAATTAATTTCTCTTATTTGCCCCCTTTTAGGTTATATCTGTTTGATAAGTGCAAAAAAAGAACGGTTGATCCTGCCAGAAATCCAGTGAGCTCCTAACTTTCTGCGCTCTCTGTCTCTGCTGCAGTTTGTCAGCCATGTCCAGTTCATCTCTGAGATTACAACGAAACCCATGTTATGGAGGTAAGGGGGATGTGTTCTGTAGCCTTATTCTAGGGTGACAACTCTGCTCCTCCATTGATTGAGTACATTCATTGAGCATGGTCAGCCTAAGACAGGAAGTGTTTTACTGGCAGGATCACCAGGTGAAAATAAAGGGGGGGGGGACAAAAACGAATGCAGCCCCCACACCTTAGGCAAGGTAAGCTGCAATATGTTACATTCTTGCTGATAGGGTTTAGATACCCTTCAAATTCGAAATAGTTTTTCGGAATTAAAATTTGAAAGCGCAATCAATGGCTACGGGCTTGTGCCCTCTGCACGTTATCTCTGCTCTTGTACTACGAAACAAAGCCATGGAAACTCTGAGTCACCCAGCCAGTTTGGGAACGTGGACGTGAGGTTCGATGCTTTAAAGTTTTTTTGTTTTGGAAAGTCTCTGGAGATTCTTCGGCCCGGGAACACCACAAAAGACAGTTGCGCCAGGTTATCTTTATTAATGTCATCTACGTAATTACTTTTTAATTATGAGTTGGAGCCATGAAGAAAGAACTCCAAGTAGTAATTAATGGGCAGGCCACTCCCTGAAATCTTCCAGACTGTTTTGGAAACATTTGTAATCCAAATTTTCCATCCAATCCATTTGGTGTCTTGTGTTTTCTTTACTAAGTTATTACAAAAAGAAACATCATTGCGAAGACATATTAAAGATGAAATGCAGCCAAAGCTTCTTGTTTCGAAAAATTTCAGTATAATGAACCCGCTTCGTTCTCTTTCTTGACCGACCTTACACTTAAAGGATTATTAAACCCTCATTTGTTTTTGCATATATCAATCTATGGGTAGCAAGCAGTAGATATAAGGAAAACGGTTTAAAAAAAACTTTTTCAAAGGGTTAATACTTACCTGTGTCTCCGCCCCACGCACCCGTCCGAACATCTGAAAACTTCTCGGGCGGCTGCATAGGATCTTGGGGCGGGCGCATGCGCAGTTCAGATGTTCGGCCGGGAGACGAAGAGAGACACAAGGTAAGTCTATGGAGCAGCGTGCACCCGCACAGATCCCGTGGGACGTCAGAGGAGAGGACAGAGGAGTCAGCGCTGGATCAAGGACCGCACCAGCGCTGGAGGGACAGCTGAAAAGCTACAGGAAAGAAGATGATGATCGGATTAAGAGGCATCATTTAAGGTAAGTCCTTAAATTAGCACTGAACTTTGTTCGCGTCAAGGTTCCTTCTTTGATGTCTGTTCACCTGTGCTGGTCTGTGCATTTTTCCAGCATTTCCCACAATAAACTTATAGTCAAGCAAGCAGCTTTGTTGTAATTAAATTTTATATATATACAGCCAACCCACTTACAGCAGCAACGTTATTTGGTTATGTTATCGAGAGGGTTAGAACCTCTACTGGGATTTGTTTCCTCACTGAGGAGAGTTCCCTTTACTTCCTGTCCCCGTGACCACACAGGAAATGGGGAATATCTCTCCAATGAGAACAGCAGTAAAAAAAACTCTACCCTAAAAGAAAAAAAAAGCATGCAGTCCCACTTTAAAATAAAACAACTATGTAAAGCATCTTTTAAAGCTCTATTAGCTTTATAGACACAAAAGCAAAATATGTGTAAAGCAGAACCCCAGACAACCTGCTAAATGCACAGTTGAAATATACATATGTGAACTGTCTAATTTGCCAGGGTTTGTAATTCTGTCCAGCCACTCTTGTGATTCATACACCTCTGCCAGACAGCGCAGACAGGACAGTGATAACGCTTTCTTAGAGTTTAGGAATATAGTGATGTCACCTTCCTGCCCCCCAGCCTGCTGAGTGGACAGTGAAGGAACAACAAAACAAAGATAAGTAATCAATTCTGCTCACTTTGCCCTCTCCTGCTGTCAGCACATGCATGCAGAGGCCGGTCATGTGACTTTGACAAGTAATTTTATTGGGCTTTCCTCACAGCTTTTTTTTCTGCCATTCATTTTATCAGCGCTCCATTTTAGGAGTTTTGGAGTCCCAAAGCCACTTAAGCATATTCATAAAGCACCCTGCTGTGGATTACAAATGTATGGTTTTGGGTTTGTTTGTCTGTTTTGTTTTTGTAAGCTGCGGAAGGGCCGTAATTACAGATCACAGGGCCCCATAGCAAAAATGTGATGGGCCCCCCTGATGACCCGTCTATGAGCTATGAGTAACAATGCCAAGATCCCAAAGACTCCTCTTGTGTATCTTAAGTTGCCGCTACACTGTAGACTTTACAGGGGATTAGAGTTGTCATCCACTGCAACCCCTCCAACCCGTAATGATACAGCACTGTGTTATCTTCACATGTTCTTAATTTGCCTCAGAATCCTTACGGGGCCCCCTTCCGACCCCAGGCCCCTTAGCAGCTGCCTAGGCTGCTATGGCTGTAGTTGGGCCACTGAGCAGCAGTTTAGCTGCAGTGAGGCAATAGAGCCGCTGCTTACATGAGGCCCATAGTGAGCTATTTATAACAGAGTGGATACAGCCCTCCACTTTCTCCAAGACTCTACAGTGTTTGTTCCCCAATGTGCCTGTCTTATAGGACTCATTCATTAAATGTAGGCCCCAGCGCAGAGCCTGCTGTGACTTTCAGAGTGTTCTCTGCATGGGATGTGAAGTACATTTGGTAAGCACAACCCTATACCCTTGTATACAGGAAACAATGAAATCTAGATGAAAGTCAAAGATGGAAGGGCAGATATAGCAGCCACAGTGGCTCGCAATGGTCATCCTCCTGCAGGACAGTGATCACATTATAGATGACATTTACATCATGTACACTCTGGTCCCCATTTCTTGCCTCTCCAACAAATACACCTCAATGAGGAGAAACAAACATTTCACAACTTCTGTGGACAAAATAAAATTCTGCTTATCTCTGCAGGCAGAAGACAGATTGATATTTACTGCTAAACAATGAACACCTGCTGACCCGGTCCATGCTTTCAGTTAAGCAACCTAGAAATGTTTTCCACTGTTTTATCCAAATTAGGAATGTTAAATAAGAACACGCCAAGAAAAATGTATTTCTATAGACTCTGACATGGGATGTGGGTAGAACCATGATCAGGTTATCAATGCTGTATGTGACCTCATTGAGGAGATCCAATCCCACTCTTTGTCTTGGTGACCAGTATGAGCAGGGAATGTCAAATTTTAGGGTTGTCTAGGGTTAGGGCCAATGTCATACTGGCAAGGTGTCACCAGTGGCAGAATCTTTGAGGAGCAATAGTGACCTTCCCTAATGGGTGTCATATGACTATGAGCTGTTCAAGGTCCCTCCGTGAAAACCTCAGGGGTGGGGATTCAGAGCCTGGGAACGCTTGGACTACATTTGCACCTGCTCAGATTCAGAAAATAAGGAGATCAGTAGCTACACACTGATCAGCTAGGCATATAAGATATAAGATAACAAAATATCTATATAGGGCAGTGGTTCTCAACCTTTATAGTGCCGGGACCCCTTGGTAACATTTGCCAAGTTGTGGTGACCCCCAACCGTAAAATTTAGGGATGCACCAATACTAGAATCTGTGTGGGCTCTCAGGAGTCTATGCGGGCTTTCAGGTAGCTAGTGGGACTCTCTGGTGGCGTCCAGTGCTGCCTCTGTGGTGCCCAGTTGCGGGCTCTGTGGTGATCAAGCACTCACCTCCCCTCACTCCTGCACGCTCCACTCTCTTTGATCTGCTCCGGCGGCTGCTGATGCCGCGCCATCTAGGAGAACTGACACTGCTGCGCTAGGAGGAGGCTGAGGAGCCTCTTAACTAGAACAGCACAAGGCACCTGGGGGTCCCGACCCACTTTTGGGTCCCGACCCACAGGTTGAGAACCACTGATATAGGGGAATCAGGACCTCCTTCCTCCGGCTGGAGATCCCTCTAGTGGTAACTAAAGATCTATATTGAGGAATCAGGACCTCCTTCCTCCTGCTGGGGATCCCTCTAGTGATAACTAAAGATCTATATTGAGGAATCAGGACCTCCTTCCTCCTGCTGGGGATCCCTCTAGTGATGACTAAAGATCTATATAGGGGAATCAGGACCTCCTTCCTCCTGCTGGAGATCCCTCTAGTGGTAACTAAAGATCTATATAGGGGAATAAGGACCTCCTTCCTCCTGCTGGGGATCCCTCATATCTAATGATCGATATAGAGGGATCAGGACTTCCATTTTCCTCCAATAGTGACCTTCCCTAATGGGTGCCACATGAGCTGTTCAAGGCCCTTCCGTGCGAACCTCAGGGGTGAGAATTCAGAGGCTGGGAACACTTGGACTACATTTTTTTGGTAGCTACAAGCTGATCAGCTAGTCTAATAAGATGAAGGCAGAGGTAAAATATTTTGCTGAGTTGGCAAATTTTTTTTTTATTTTACTACCGTAGAGTGTACCTTTTATTTTCCTGTAAACAACCCAACAATCTATTTCCTTTCAATGCCCCCTAATGAGAAGAAAGTGGGTGGAGCTGGGAACCCACCAGAAGATGCAAGTGGGTTATTTAAACTGGGAAATCAGCTTAGGGTGCACTAATTTGGTTTAAAAATTACAGTTCTATGACACTAGGAGCTCTTGAGGTTTTTGAAGTTTAAACTGTACACATCAATTACCGTTTTAACAGTTAAACTATTCCCAGCTGTGCAATACGAGGAAGGTTGTGGTTATACCTGTATTACAAGCCCGGGGGAACACAGCTTTGGCGGGTCATTGTTACCTTGAGCAAATCTTTCCTGTTGGGTGACTTTCTAGCCATGTAATCCTAAATCATATAGACGTGTTTATGTACCGCATCAGAATCCCTGTGTTTGATATTGACACAAGAGAGGGAAGGTGGGGTGCATAACCTTTCTCAATCTGTGTATGTTTTAGAGTCTTAAAGGAACTGTCCACTTTTGGGTCAAACGTTGTCCAAAGTGGCCCTTCCTGCTTTAGCCTTGCTTACATTTTAAAGTGAGCAAGCTCTGATTTACCCAGCCATGGAATTAGAATATTTAACCTAACCATAGCATTAAAAAGCACTGAGGATCCCCTTTATTTTGATGTAGTGGTGTGGCTTGTGTGGTCAATTGTCCCTGGTAGCAAAGCTATCTATTGTTGCGGGCAGGGCTCCATTTATGACCCAGACAAAAAAGGCCAAACCTTAGTCCTGCAGGTTGCCCTAGCTTCCAACTATGCCTCATTCGGAACCAAATTCCGTTGTCCCACATTCCTTTTTTGTTGTCCCTTGTTTTGGTGTGATTTGTAGACCTTTTAGAAATTATGAACTATTTACCCAAAGAGTTACACTGCACAAAACCTTTCACCGAACCTTAAAGGTGTTCTAAAGCCTCCCGTTTTTTTGCCCATATCTACTGCTGACAAGCAGTAGATATAGGCAAAAAGCTTTAAAAAAAACCCGCTTAAACAGCTTATTATCGCTGCGCGCTCCCACGGCAAGAGTCCGGAACTGTTCGCGCGGCCGCAAAGGATCTTGGGGCGGGCGCATGCGCAGTTCAGATTCTCGGCCGGGAGACGAGCAGAGACGCAAGGTAAGCCTATGGACGCGTGCACCCGCATGCAGACACCGCTGGATTGGAAGTGCCTGTAAGCAGAGAGGAGTCAGCGCTGGATCGAAGAGCCGCCGCACCGCTGGAGGGACAGATGAAGACATCGGGAAAGAAGAGGAAAATCGGATTAAGAAACATCATTTAAGGTAAGTGCTGACATAACATGGGGGGAGGGGAAAAAAATGTATCCTTTAATGTCACTTTAATAATATTGCATTTGTTTTTTGAAAAGGCAGTATGAAGCAATGGCAGTGGTAAAGTGAAGCACTTGTGGGTTTCTACAACCATTTTTTGCATATTATTTGTTAGTGGTCCATTTAACTGGTATTATTATTATTATACAGGATTTATATAGCGCCAACAGTTTGCGCAGCATTTAACAGTATAAGGAAGACATTACAATTACAATACAATTCAAGACAAGATGGTAAGGAGGGCCCTGCCCGTGAGGGCTTACAATCTAAAAGGGAGGGGTAAGTGATACATGAGGAGGTAGCTGTGTGGGGATGAATTGTTTGAGAACATGATGGTTGAGTGGTTAGTTTGAGGTGGGATAGGCTTACTTGAAGAGATAAGTCTTAAGAGATTGCCTAAAGGGACGGACAGGTTGGGGAAAAGAGATCCAGAGGATGGGAAAGACTCTAGAGAAGTCCTGGAGGAGAGCCTGGGAGGATTTGACAAGGGAGCTGGAAAGCAGGAGGTCTTGGGAAGAGCGGAGTGGACGGTTAGGGTGATACTTTAAAGACAAGGTTGGAGATACAGCCGTGGGCAGAGTTGTGGATGGCTTTGTAAGTGGTTGTTAATATTTTGAATTTTATCCATTGGGCGAGTGGAAGCCAGTGCAGGGATTGGCAGAGGGGGGTGGCGGATGGAAGCCAGTGGAGGGATTGACAGAGGGGGGTTGCACACACTGAGCGGTTGGCTAGGTGGATGAGTCTAGCAGCAGCATTCATGATAGACTGAAGAGGGGATAGCCTGTGTAGTGGAAGGCCAATGAGGAGGGAGTTGCAATAGTCAAGACGAGAGATAACAAGTGAGTGGATGAGTAGTTTTGCGGTTTCATTGGTGAAGAAGGGGCGTATTTTGGAGATGTCACAAAGGTGAAGGCGGCAGGTATTGCAGGTGTGTGTCCTTTGCCTGCATGCTTTGTCTCCTCTTAGAAGGTTAGGACAAATGGGTTGTTGGTTGGCCATAATGCTAACAACTCCATCCTGTTAAAAAGAAAATCATTGTTGCAATGTCCAAGCAGGAGGCCCTTCAAGCACTGTAGAACCATGGAGTACATAAGTAAGTATAATGTCAAAATATGGTTCCTCCTTCACTAGGTCAGGGGCCTTGAGCCATCCAAACTACACGTGTTTGTAAGAGTACTCGCAGGTGCAGATTCCAATGCAGCCACATAGAGTTAGCTTAGGTGAAAAAATTGCCGCCGGCAGGAATACTGTAGAGGAGGAAATATGCGTACACTTTGTCAGTTGTATGTGACTGCTTAGTTCAGCCAGGTAAAACGCGTCATCTTCAAACGATAAACTTTTTCTGATCTGTAATATAAACACTGTGCTGGGGCATGGGAAGAGGGGAGAGCAGAGTTCTGAGATCAGTCTGGAAGGACTTCATTGTTTTTCTTGTCAGCTTTGAGGCTAAAATAAACAAGATGTGTTGAGAGTTACATAAATCCCCCTTCCTCAGGGCTTTTGAGAAGAAGCATGTTGTCTACTGCTTCTACTCTGGGGGATAGACGGTAGTTTGGGTCAGATCGAAACACAGAATTTACAAGTAGTAACTACAAAAGCTAGCGGCTAGGGTGAACGTTATAAATGCCACCCACCAGTTGTTGCTGTCCTATTTACATAACTAACTTGCTCCAAGCCTCTTTTGGGGTTTGCTCTTGCAAATCAGTAATCAATGTCTTTCAAACTGATGATCAGCACCTTTGATGTAACATCAAAAGTCAAATTTTATTGCTTTGAATAAAAGTACCGTAATGCAAACCCGTGTGCTAATATCACCTTCCAGACAGAGAACACAATTAAACTTTTACCAGGGTTTCGTCAATTCCCCTTTCCTGCAGAGAAGCAGCAGCAAAGGCTCCGAGGAAGTCCTGATGTATGTTAGCCCGAAAACGCATTGGCTATTGGCGCTGACAAAAAAACAAAACATTCTATTACACCTGATTACCCTATTAATCCATTGCTCAGGTGCTCGGTGGAACTTCACCTTTTCATCCAAGGTCCCCCAGTGTTTGGTTGGCACCAGTGGCCCACAGAGCAATCTATTGGCCCCATTAACATGACTATGTCAAACATCAAAACTATTTTCTGATCCAGCGCCCCAACCAACCCAACTTTCCAATACAACACAAAGAGTGTTACAGCTGCCAAACTAGGAAAACAGTGCAGCCTTTTCTGTATCTTCCTCAATGGCTGCTAAATATGAGCACTCCTCCTCCGTGCAAGGCTTTGTTATTTATTTCCCCCAATCATCTGGCATAAAAGGTTTTTAACAAGCCCCGGGAGGCATGAAGAACTGCCAGAAAGACGGCGTTGTATGGACAATACACGCTCATGGTGTCGCCCCCCCTCTCTTTAGAGCTACGAGTATAAATATCAACATTTGTGTTCATAAAATAAAGAAGGAAATGGCTCCCTCCAGATTGTTTCCAGCGAACCCTTGGCAGCCGCAGAAAGAACAACACATGAGCAGTAATTTGGCTGAAGACAATACTTCGCTGACAATGTATTCACAGCTCAACAGCCTGAGAGTTTGTTCGTCACGTGTTGGGGTCTCCATATCAGGAGTTTTAAAGGTGAACTGAACTGCAGTGCAGGATAACCAACAATTTGTTGACAGTGTATTAACAGCTCAGCGGCCTCAGAGTTTGTTCATCACGTGTTGGGGTGTCCTTATCAGGAGTTTTAAAGGGCAACTCCAGTCCAAGATAACAACACATGAGCATCTAATTGGCCGAAGACAACAATTCGTTGACAATGTATTATTAGCTCAATGGCCTGAGTGTTCGTTCCTCATGTGTTGGACTCTCCATATCAGGTGTTTTAAAGGTGAACTCCGGTCCAACATAACAACACATGAGCAGTAATTTGGATGAAGACAACAATTCACTGACAATGTTTTAAGAGCGCAATGGCCTGAGAGTGTGCTCCTCATGTGTTGGGGGTCTCTGTCAGAAGTTTTAAAGGTGAGCTCCAGCCCAACATACCAACAGATGAGCATCTAGCTGGTTGAAGACAACAATTCTTTGTGAATGTATCAACAGCTCAATGGCGTAAGAGTTTGTTCCTTACAGGTTGAGCTCTCTGTATCAGGAGTTTTAAAGGTGAACTCCAGTCCAACATAACAACACATGAGCAGTAATTTGGCAAAAGACAACACTTCACTAACAATGTAATAACAGCTCAACAGCTGGAGAGTTTGTTTCTCACGTGTTGGGGTCTCCATATCAGGAGTTTTAAATGTGAACTGAACTGCAGTGCAGGATAACCAACAATTTGTTGACAATGCATTTACAGCTCAGCGGCCTGAGATATTGTTCGTCACGTGTTGGAGTGTCCTTATCAGGAGTTTTAAAGGTGAACTCCAGTCCAGGATAATAACACATGAGCATCAAATTGGCTGAAGACAACAATTCCTTGACAATGTATTAATAGCTCAATGGCCTGAGTGTTTGTCCTCATATGTTGGTTTCTATATCAGGTGTCTTAAAGGTGAACTCCAGTCCAACATAACAACACATGCGCAGTAATTTGGATGAAGACAACAATTCACTGATAAAGTTTTAATAGCTCAATGGCCTGAGTGTTTGTCCTCATATGTTGGTTTCTATATCAGGTGTCTTAAAGGTGAACTCCAGTCCAACATAACAACACATGCGCAGTAATTTGGATGAAGACAACAATTCACTGATAAAGTTTTAATAGCTCAATGGCCTGAGAGTGTGCTCCTCATGTGATGGGGGTTTCCATCAGAAGTTTTAAAGGTGAGCTCCAGCCTGACATACCAACAGATGAGCATCTAACTGGTTGAAGACAACAGTTCTTTGAGAATGTATCAACAGATCAATGGCCTAAGAGTTTGTTCCTTACATGTTGGACTCTCCATATCAGGAGTTTTAAAGGTGAACTCCAGTCCAACATAACAACACATGAGCAGTAATTTGGCTGAAGACAACACTTCGCTGGCAATGTAATAACAGCTCAACAGCCGGAGAGTTTGTTTCTCATGTGTTGGGACTCCATATCAGGAGTTTTAAAGGTGAACTCCAGTCCAACATAACAACACATGAGCAGTAATTTGGCTGAAGACAACACTTCGCTGGCAATGTAATAACAGCTCAACAGCCGGAGAGTTTGTTTCTCATGTGTTGGGACTCCATATCAGGAGTTTTAAAGGTGAACTGAACTGCAGTGCAGGATAACCAAAAATTTGTTGACAATGTATTTACAGCTCAACGGCCTGAGAGATTGTTCTTCACGTGTTGGAGTGTCCTTATCAGGAGATTTAAAGGTGAACTCCAGTCCAAGATAACAATACATGAGCATCGAATTGGCTGATGACAACAATTCGTTGCCAACTAACAGCTTAACATCTTGAGCGTTTGTTCTTCACATGTTGGGGTCTCCATATCAGGCATTTTAAAGGAAAACAGTCCAGGATAACAACACATTAACATCTAATTGGCTGAAGAAAACTATTAGCTACGCAATGTATTAATAGCTCAATGGCCTGAGTGTTTGTTCCTCGTGTGTTGGGGTTTCTATATCAGGTGTTTTAAAGTTGAGCTCCAGTCCAACACATGAGCAGTAGTTTGGCTGAAGACAACAATGCGCTGACAATGTTTTAAGAGCTCAATAACCTGAAAGTGTGCTCCTCAAGATGGCAGTGTGGTACTCGGGCTCTGGCAGTGGATCAGTGGATCACAGCAGGACAACGCTGGATTTGCTGGGCAGATGAGTATGTTTTCTGGTGAGAACACAGCATAATAGATAAGCAAGAATAGGGATAAAAAGTGGGGTGGGGGGTTTGGGAGCATGAAGTTCCTCTTTAAGGGTCTTTTTATTTTTAGTGTTAGGGGGTTGCCCTAATGCAGATAACAACCGTAGGGCAACTGCTACTCACATTGGACCCATTGGTGCAAGGAGCCTTGTGCCAAAAGCTACCAGCACCAGGCTCCCAATACTTAAAATGTTATCTGAAGCTTTGCCCCCTGTGCCAATTGAAATTCATATTTGACTTTTCTGTACTTTCAGTTTCCTTCATCGTGTCTAGTCATTCTTTTTTTTAGTTGGCCCATTAAACAATTACCTTTCCAGGGAATCCTTAAGACTCCATAAACTGTCACTGTGGGCGGCGATATACAGATGAGGGCTCAAATAGTGACTCACCTTTGAGCTTTTGAAGAATGTAGCAGGACGCAAGCGACTCAGATCAACAAACAGCCAACAAATCCTTCAAAACCACTTTGCCAAGCCATAAACTCAACGGGCCCGCACCTTATCAGGTGGGAAAGAAGAAGGACGAAGGCCATGTGTCACACGGCGTCACAACACTGGGAAGTATGCAAAGTGCGCAACTAGCCCTTGCTCTGTACAAAAGCCCTTTGTCTACCTCTGGAAGGACTCTGGAAGTGATTCGGCTTCATTTTACCTTTCGCTTGAATACAAAGAACCTTCTATGGTAAGATGACCATAGAGCAGGTGGTGGGACGGCCCGGTGTGAGGTCAATGAAGAGCTACACATTTTTAGTATGGAATGCCAGAAAAAAAGGCAGTGCTGCATCCAGCTTTTGACAGGTAGTTAGGTTACACAGCAGTGCGCTTCCCCACTGCTTGTGTAACCTAACTATTGAGGCAAGAGCTGTCACAGCCTCTACTCTGTGTTAGAGGTGTGAGCTCTGTGGATGGCTGTCCAATCAAAAAAAAAAAAAACAGGATTAAAAGTGAGAAATACTTGAAAAGTTCTCATGCATTTTGGTTTTGGTGCAGAGTCCAATTTGCTTCAGAGCAGACCAATCTGGTGTATCAGAGTCACAAATGATTCTTGGCATTCATGCAGAGTTTTGATAGAAATGAGAGCTGCCAACTGCCAATTACAGCAGCTTTTGTGAAGCCGCTATAGGGAGTCACTGAGCCCACTCCACCCAATCTAAAGAGCTGAGGGGTGTGTGATGTAGGAGTTCTGAAATGCTTGAATACACTTCAGTGGATACTTTTTTAATGTCACGTTTCTAAATATATCGATATTTCCAGATGACATGGTTTCACAAAATGGCAACCAACATTTCACAATTTGATAGACATCAGACATAATATGGATCTCATGTATAGCTTTCTCAAATAGGTAATGTGTTCTATTAGCTTTCTGGACTGCATAATATAGAGGTGTTTGATATCTAACTGATCATCATTCACTTATACATTTGGGTAGACATTTGTTATTTAAGAGGAACTTTACTCCCCCTCTACTTTTTTTCATCCCCTTACCTGTTTTGCTGGGTTATCTTCAGAGAATATACTCCCCCAACGCATCCAGCGTTGTCTTGCTGAAATGTGCGGCTCGGATGCCACAGGCCGGATCCCACACTGCCATCTTTCTTCCTGCCATCATTCGGAGCTGGCTGTTTCTTTCAGGTTATTGTGGCAATTTACAGTCTGAATCCATTAGAGGACTTTGGCTTAATGGAGGTTTATGATGGCTATTACCAGGCTGTGGCTTGATGGCCAGTTAATGGCTCTGGGCCTTTGTCCTGTCAAAGGTGCTGTAAACTGGAATGTTTTAATGACTATTTTTACAACAGGGCTTCATTATAAGTCTCTGGCTGTACGCTGTTTACGACGGCCAATTAGCCATTTACGTGCAGATCCAGGCTTAAGGGCCGGTTCACACCACAAAGACTGCGTTCCAGAGCGTTCAGCCTCTGGAACGCACTGGAACACATGCCGACTGGCTCCCGGTGTACAGGGGCCGGAGGGGTGGTGGTGTATCGAAGTCAATGGCACTGCAGCCATGCCCCCCGCCTGCAGTGCGATCGCCCGCACCAGGAACAAGGCACATTAGTGCCTGCGTTCCGATCCAGTGTGATCAGCAAAGCACTATTTTTGCAGAACACACTGGACCGGAACCCCTGCATTCCAGCTACGGGCGATTGCACTGTGGGTGGGGGGCGTGGCTGTGGTGCTATTGACTTCAATGCACCGCCATGCCCCCTCCCGCCCCTGAACACAGGGAGCCGGCCGGTTTGCATTCCAGAGGCTGAACGCTCTGGAACGCAGCCTTTGTGGTGTGAACCAGGCCTTAGACTGAGCTGTATCAATAGAATTTATGATGTGCCTGGAACTGATTATTCAATCTGATCTGTTTTGCTGCTGAATTGCAATGAGGGTGGCACTGCGTTCAGAAACACAACACATTCTCCCGACTCAGTATGTGGTTCATCACACCTCCATTTTTTTCACACCCATGCCGTAGTTTGAGACTACCTTCAAATAATTTTTTGTTAGCAAAGTTGAAGTCGTTGATTATGTTGCGAAACCAAGTTGGATGAAATCACATGTTCCTACTTATTACCCTCCTTATGCGAAGAAGCCATATGGCACAGCGGGGGTGCGGATCACAAAAGTATACGCATTGCTTTACAAATCTTTTGACAGCCAGGTGCTACATATGTGTGCGTCCGTGTGTGTCCCGTCTGTGTGTTTAGCTGTCTGCCTGGAGACGACCTTTAGCACTTTAGCGTTTTACTGGTTTACAGGCCTCTGGTATAAGGACATTTGTGTGCTCAATCACTTAAACGTCAACATGTGGACGAGGATACTTCCATTTGCATGCTAAGTGTCCCTGTATGCACCGGCTCTGCCCGTGTGTGCAGTTTAAAACCATTTGATTGAAAGGTATGTAAACCCCAAAGATGAATTTCTCTCATTTACTCCCTTTTGGTCTGAAAGTATATTGTTATATCTATTCGATAAATGCAAAAGAATATCTGCTCTGCCTGCTAGCTGATAACTTCCTGTTCTCTCTGCTGCACTGTTGTCAGTTAGCAATGTTAGTGAGGGGGAGTTCTGAAGTCCTAACTCACTTTGCGGTCTATTTATAAACAATTTACAGAGCTGCAGGTTATTTTATTACAGGTATTTATATAGCATTGATCATTTACACAGCACTTTACATAGTGCACATCTACAGAAGTCCTTGCTCTCAAGGAGCTTACAATCTAAGGTCCCTATATTCAGTGGCATCACAAGGGGGGTGCGGCCCACACCCTGGTGCCACCATTGGAGGGGTGACACCAAAATGACTGTCAGTCAAAAAAAGTCGGGCACTCGGTCACGGATCGAGAGCCCGACAGTGTCAGGAGAGAGGAGGGAACCCGGCGGCATACCTCATCCCGCCGGGTGAACGTCCCCTCCTCTCTCTGGCAGCGTCGATAACCAAGATGGCCATCAGCAGGCGTCAATAATGCGACCGCTCATGCGCGATGATGTAATCTCCGCTCCGGGTGTCACCCAACCTCGGGACGCCCCTGGGCAGAGCTGTGTAAATCTCAGGGCGGGGTGAGGGATGGACAGAAATACAAATCCTTTGGCAGGTAATACAGTTCCCATATAAGTATTTTATCCGTGTGTTTAACTTTTTGCCCTGAGTTCAGCTTTAAACAAGGCTGTTAATGCGCCACTTCCCTCCCTGATGATTTAATGTAATGCATATTTCTCAGTCATTGTATCCCTCTCGTGGTTTAGAATTGCGCTGCCAGTTGGAATAATGGCATCTGTAAGCTCGGCCTCGGCGCCTCATCTATCACATGGAAGCAAATAAAGTTAGATGAGAAAAGTTTTGATGAACGCTTCGCTCAGGGCAAAGAAACCTGACAAGATTCCGCTATTGAATGTGTCACCATCCAATCCAAATCCTGAGAGGCGGCAACAACATAAAAAACCTGATATCCACGTTACAGAGAGAAATAAGTTACATTATAAACTCGGCTGTGAAATTCCGTCTTATTAATTTGTGGACCCGGCGCCATACCTCATCCCACCAGGTGAACATCCCTCCTCTCTGTGCCGGCATACGTCACCTAGATGGCCGCGCATGCGTGGTGACGTCACGGCAAAGTGTAACCCTGTACAAGTTCCGGGTGACACTAGGCCTCAGGACGCCCCTGATAGGATGTACTTCCTCATTGCACTGACACCACTCACCGCTCTGTGTCACCACTCTCACAGAGCCTGGCTTCTGATCTACAACTCAACATCTAAACCAGTGGTTCTCAACCTGTGTAACCTCAGGACCCACATTTGTCCTCGGTCATTAAGTTGTGACCTAAGTCACACTGCAATGGAACGCACGACAGTGTGGGCTGCTGTGCTGTGATGGAGCTCCATCCATATGTGCAATGCTTGTACAGCTCCCGTGCGTGCCTGTAGAGGTGCCGGGAGCCAGAATGTGACGTCACTCTGGTCCAGGCACCTCTACAGGGCATGCAAGGAAGCTATAAGCAATTCACGTATGGATGGAGCTTCCTTATGGCCATATCCCCAGCTCACCCCACCTCAAGTCAACACTTGGCACCGGACAGCATATTTTGAATAGCTGCTGGGTGTGAGAGCGAACAGTGCTGTGCTAGGGGGAGGCTCGGGAGCCTCTCACCTAGAAAAGTGGAAGCCATGCGGCGACCCACTGAACATGGGGTCCCACTTTTGGGTCACGACCCACCAGTTGAGAACCAAGGGTCTAAACAATGTAACATCATCATTGCTTGCTGGAAGCAATGCATGAAGGGTTATGAGGGAAAGAGACACAAAGCACACTGGGAATCCAGGAAGTTGATGAAAGTGATGGGCAGACAGAAGGCAGCACTCACTACATAAAAGGGATTTTTTTCAAGTAAGCTTTGATTGCATCATAAGAAACAACTCCAGTATGTGTTCCTAATACAACGCTGATGTTATAACAGGAGAGGAGATGCTGAGACTTTAGAACGCCTTTAATCTGTCTATATTAGCGTCCACGTAAGCCCATGCAGAGCAGGACTCCGATTGGGAGAGGGTAGGGTAGCCCTGTGAGCCGAAATTGCTCTACTGCACTGCACAGTGCTGTCAGTCTAACACTTGGAACTTTGATGACAGGAGGAAAGTGCAGAGTGATGACCTCATTGGTGACCTTTATTGTCCAAGAAGCCCGCTGAGGGTGGAGAGATGAACATGCAGTATTGCTCAACTGCAGGGGACAAACTGAGCTGTCAAGAAAACTTAGCCTTGAGTCAGGCTTTGACTTGACCTTCCCCCCTGACTCGTTACCTCACTCATCCCTTCTACAAATGGGCTGACAACCAGACAGTCTTCATTTGGCATTATCTCCATCCATCATGACATCATCACGACCAGCCCTGAGCAAATTCTCTCTCCCTTTTTCTGGGAATGTTGATGTAGAGAATTTTACATTGTTAATTGTTCCGTAAACACCGACGAGGACGACAAAAGAAGCGTGCGATCACGAAATACACGAGGAGCAAGCTATGATATTAAAGCTGCATCGGTCTGTGCGTATTGTATGAGATCCGCCATTCTCCACCTTATTATTAAAGAGGAACCCACAAAGCAGGCTCACGTCTCAGGAAACCACCGTCCGGTTGTAGTACAAATCACAGTACAGTCGTGTGTTTGGTAAGCCGAAGATAGAACAATAAATACAATCGTGAAACGTGGCGTATGCAGCGCATTTCATACCTAGAACACAAGATTCTTAAACACGCCTCTGATCTGAGCAAGAAAACAATGTTCAGTAAGAATCATGAAATGAAACATATAATAATAATGACCAAAAGAGATGCGAGGACAGTTAAAATTGTTGTACCCCATTTATATTGGTGGTCCTTGGCAGAAGGACCACCTTTACATTGGAGGTCAGTGGTAGAAAGACCACCATTACATTGGAGGTCAGTGGAAGAAGGACCACCTTTACATTGGAGATCAGTGGAAGAAGGACCACCATTACATTGGAAGTCATTAGTAGAAGGACCACCTTTACACTGGAGCTGGGTAGTAGAATAACCACCTTTACATTGAAGGCTGGTGGTAGAAGGACCACCTTTAAATTGGAGATCAGTGGTAGAAGGAACACCTTTATATTGGAGGTCAGTGGTAGAAGAACCACCTTCACATTGAAGGATAGCAGTAGGACCACCCTTACATTGGTGGTCAGTGGTAGAAGGACCATCTTTTCACCGGAAGTCAGTGGTAGAAGGCCAACCTTTGCATTTGTGGTCACTAGAAGAAACACCCTTATATTGGTGCACAGTCGCAGAAGGACCTCCTTTACATTGAAGGTCAGTAGTAAGACCACCCTTACATTGCAGGCCAGTGGTAGAAGGACCACCTTTACACTGGAGGTCAGTACTAGAAATCCACCTTTACAGCGCAGGTCAGTGGTAGAGGGACCACTTTCACATTTATGGTCAGTGGTGGAAGGACCACCTTTACATTGAATTTCAGAGGTAGAAGGACCACTTTTACATTGGAGGTCAGTGGTAGAAGGACCACCTTCACATTGGAGGTCAGTGGTAAAAAGACCACCTTTACATTGAAAGTCAATAGAAGGAACACACTGATATTGTTAGCCAGTGGTAGAAGGGCCACCTTTCCACTGGAGGTCAGTAGTACAAGGACAACCCTTACATTGGTGTCGATGACTGAAGGACCACATTTCTATGTGAGGTTAGTGGAGAAATGCCCTTTACACTGGTGCAACCCCCCCCC
>NW_017306324.1:435947-443160 GCF_000935625.1 Nanorana parkeri
AGTATAATATAATAGAGAAGAATATAACGCTATAGAGTCTTGGTTCTCAACTGGTGGGTCGTGACCCAAAAGCGGGTCGCCGCCCCGTGCTCAGTGGGTCACCATGTGCCCTTCACTTTTCCAGGTGAGAGTCTCCTCAGCCTCTTACTAGCGCAGCACTGTCGGTTCTCGCACCAAGCAGCCATTCAAAATGCGGTGCTTGGGTGCCTGGACCTCTATGGGGCATGCGAGCAACATCACATTCTGGCTCCCGGCACCTCTACAGGATGCGCAAGGGAGCTATACAAGCAATGTACGTATGGATGGAGCTCCGTCACAGCGCAGTAGCCGACGCTGGACCCCAGGCTGAGGATCCACTCCAGTTCACGTAAGGTAGGGAGACTGGGTGGCCCTAAAAAAAAAGGAAAACAAAACATTTTTGGGGGGAGTGTGTGTGTATGTGTGAGATTGTGTCTGTGGTTGTGTGTGTTTGTCAGTAGTTTTTAGGGCCCGTTCACACTAGTACAGTGCATTAATCACACAGTGCCATGCGACTAACGCACTGTACCACGCAATCGCATCTACTGCACGTTCTGGTGTGGGAGGTGTGTTGTGTTGCCATTCATTTGAATGGTACCCCAAACGCACCTCCCACTCAGAGTTTGATCGCCTGCACCGGAACGGGTGGTACCGCAATGCTGTGCGATCCATTGCAGTGCGACTTGGATCGTGACTTGAATGATCAAGGACAAATGTGGGTCCTGAGGTTACACAGGTTGAGAACCACTGAGTATAATATAATAGAGAAGAGTATATTACATTATGATTTAATGTAATGCAGGAGAGTATAATACTATAGAGCCTTGGTTCTCAACTGGTGGGTCGTGACCCCGTGTTCAGTGGGTCCCCGCATGCCTCCCACTTTTCTAGATGAGGCGCCTCAGCCTCCACCTAGCGCAGCCCTGTCAGTTCTCGTACCAAGCAGCCATTACAAATTTGCTGCCCAGCACCGAGTGTCAGCTTTAGGTGGGGCGGGGCTATGGCCACGGGGGAGCTCCGTCCATGCGTGCATTGTTTACAGCTCCCTCCGTGTCCTATAGAGGTGCCTGGATTAGACTGATGTCACATTCCAGAGCCCTAGCTAGCTCCTTTTGCGCCTGAGGCAAAAACAGAAAATAATGCCCTCCAACAGACGTATGCAGCATGTGACGTCATGCACCCCACCTCCAGGATGCTGGCACGCATGTGCAGAATGCGGTGGCGGTCAAATCCAAAATAGCATAAAAATTTGTTTCGTTTGCCGAAACTAATGAAAACATTTTTAGTTTCTGTTAGTTCCGAAACACATTTTGTAATCTTTGCACATGTCTAGGAATATGTGTGTTTGTGTGTGTTTTATGCTGTTTTTGTGTATTTTTTATTATTATTTTGTTTTTTACTTTTTGGGGGGCTTCAGGGAGGTCTAAACAGACCCCTGACATTTCCCTTTTGAAATAGAAAAAGAGATTGAGGACATCCTCTGCCTATACAGGTAGGGGAGAGCAGCGGGGATCCAAGGAGAAGAATAGGGAGAGTCACCCAACCTTACGAGAAATGGAGTGGATCCTCAGCCTGGGGTCCAGTGTAGGCTGCTGTGCTGTGACTGAGCTCCATCTACATGTGCATCCACTTGTGCAGCTCCATTGTGGGCCCTGTAGAGGTGCCGGGAGCCAGAATGTGACATCACTACTTTCCAGGCACCTCTACAGGGAGCTGTAAGCAATGTACGTATGGATGGAGCTCCCTCACGGCCCTAGCCCACCCACCTTAAGCTTACACTTGGCACCGGGTAGCATATCTTGAATGGCTGCTGGGCGCGAGAACTGACGGTGCTGCGTCTGGGGGGAGGCTGAGGAGCCTCTCATCTAGAAAAGTGGAAGGCATGGGGCGACCCACTGAACACGGGGTGGCAACCCCCCGAATTGAGAACCAAGGCTATAGAGTATAATATAATACAGAAGAGTATAATAAAGTATAATATAATGTATACATGAAGTATAGTATAATGTGATATAACATAACAGAGTATAATACAATCTTGTAGCGTATATTATAGTATACACAACACACAACAGGGACTGTTATATTTGATAAACTTGTGTTTTTTTCTCCCCAAATTTGGATGAATGAAGCGCATGTCATCGCCGGTATCATACGGCTGAACCCGCGCCATTCACAGGGCCGGCTGAACCCGCGCCATTCACAGGGCCAGCTGAACCCGCGCCATTCACAGGCACAAAGCAGCACCAAATTAAAGGAGAATTCCCCTCCCCGGAAACATCTGCAGAACCAGCAAAGTCACAAAATGCAGCTGATTAACCCTTTCATGACCAGGGCTTAGGCTTGTTTTTAGGCTTAGAAGCTCCGACTGCTGGAAGAAGTCAATTAACTTTCCAATAATTAGCTCATTTGTTTCTTGATTGGCAGCTGATCTGAGAACTAGCAACACGCGCAGTTGCACACTCCTAGCTCTCTGCTGCAAGGTTCATTAATGATGCTATTTTTATAACCACATTTTTTTAAATTACATTAATTTACATTACAATTGGCTCTTTGTCATTGTGATACGAATCGTTAAAGGGCAACTGCAGGCAATATTGACATGTGAGTGTAGATTCTCCATCCCTGGCTAAGAGGAGGGGGAGGCTGTGGGGGAGAAGAGAGTGAGAGGAAAGGGGAGGCTGTGGAGAGTGAGAGGAGAGGGGAGGCTGTGGGGGAGTGGAGAGTGAGAGGAGAGGGGAGGCTATGTAGGAGAGCGAAGTGAGAGGAGAGGGGAGGCTGTGGAGGATGGCAGAGTGAGAGGAGGGGGAGGCTGTGGAGGATGGCAGAGTGAGAGGAGAGGCTGTGGCGGAGAGCAGAGTAAGAAGAGAGGGAGGCTGTGGGGGAGTGGAGAGTGAGAGGAGAGGCTATGTAAGAGAGCGAAGTGAGAGGAGAGGGGAGGCTGTGGAGGATGGTAGAGTGAGAGGAGAGGCTATGTAGGAGAGCGGAGTGAGAGGAGAGGGAGGCTATGTAGGAGAGCGGAGTGAGAGGAGAGGAGAGGCTATGTAGGAGAGCGGAGTGAGAGGACAGGGGAGGCTGTGGAGGAGAGTGAGAGGAGAGGGGAGGCTGTGGAGGAGAGCGGAGTGAGAGGAGAGGGGAGGCTGTGGAGGAGAGTGAGAGGAGAGGGGAGGCTGTGGAGGAGAGTGAGAGGAGAGGGGAGGCTGTGGAGGAGAGCGGAGTGAGAGGAGAGGGGAGGCTGTGGAGGAGAGTGAGAGGAGAGGGGAGGCTGTGGAGGAGAGCGGAGTGAGAGGAGAGGGGAGGCTGTGGAGGAGAGTGAGAGGAGAGGGGAGGCTGTGGAGGAGAGTGAGAGGAGAGGGGAGGCTGTGGAGGAGAGCGGAGTGAGAGGAGAGGGGAGGCTGTGGAGGAGAGTGAGAGGAGAGGGGAGGCTGTGGAGGAGAGTGAGAGGAGAGGGGAGGCTGTGGAGGAGAGTGAGAGGAGAGGGGAGGCTGTGGAGGAGAGTGAGAGGAGAGGGGAGGCTGTGGAGGAGAGCGGAGTGAGAGGAGAGGGAGGCTATAGGAGAGCGGAGTGAGAGGAGAGGGAGGCTATGTAGGAGAGCGGAGTGAGAGGAGAGGGAGGCTATGTAGGAGAGCGGAGTTAGAGGAGAGGGGAGACTGTGGAGGAGAGTGAGAGGAGAGGAGAGGCTGTGGAGGAGAATGAGAGGAGGGGGAGGCTGTGGAGGATGGCAGAGTGATGAGAGGAGGGGAGGCTGTGGAGAATGGCAGAGTGAGAGGAGGCTGTGGAGGAGAGTGAGAGGAGGGGGAGGCTGTGGAGAGCAGAGGAGGGTCTCATACACACATTCAGTGTACTCCGCATGCCGGCCCAGCACTCCTTGGCATTTATGGGCCACAATCCCGGAACTGTTACATAAAGTTCTATATAACCCGTCAGTGTGATGGAGCCAGACAAAGTTTCCTAGAAAATTGCGCCTCAGGAAGAATTTGCTCAGCATCACACATGTTTCTATTCCACTGCCAGGCACAACACGAGATCTGGGCACATTGTCCCTGTTTGGTGATGTCCGCATTCAGTCCCCCAGGAGGCTGACAATGGGGTGTTGCTGGATCAGCCTCATGACAGCAAATATTTGTTTAACTTGTGGAGGCCCATGTGTGTGTGACTGTGTGCGCTTCTCTGAAGTAAATTCTTCCCGTGTCTTCGCCACAGGCCACGTGCGCAACTATTCATGCTGACTCTTGTTTGCTGAAGTCTTGTGTACAGATCCTCATACTAAGCCGTGTGAGAATGTCACGCTGCCTGGTCTCATATATATATATATATATATATACACACTATATTGCCAAAACTATTGGGACGCCCCTCCGAATCATTGGATTCAGGTGTTCCGTGAAATGTCTTTGCTACTAAATATTCCGCGGTCACCTGTTACTGGTATTATAACAAAGTGGAAGCAACTGGGAACAACAGCAACTCAGCCAGGAAGTGGTAGGACACGTAGAATGACAGAGCGGGGTCAGCGCATGCTGAAGCGCACAGTGCGCAGAAGTCGCCAACTGTCTGCAGAGTCAATAGCTACAGACCTCCAAACTTCGTGTGGCCTTCAGATTGGCACAACAACAGTGCGTAACACATTGTTAGGCTAGGTTCAGATGTGGCCGATCCCGAGACAAGCAACCCGAGACCGCGCGATCGTGCACAATGGCACACACCCATTGATTTCAATGGGGTTACAGCAATCGCTGAAAGAAGGTGCAATTACCTTTTTATGTGCGACATGCGACGCGTGGCCTGGTGTTCAACTGCAAGGGCGGTATCGCGGCAGGAAACTGCGAGGCGCAGCTGGGGTGCCGTTAGAAAAAAAATAAATAATGCCAGCGCGATGGGCAGTGGTGGACGATTCCGTGTCCGCATGGTTTTGTGCCCGGATCGCCCAGGTGTGAGCCTAGCCTGAAAGAACTTTCTAATCTCGCACTGTGTGAAGCTGCTAATCGCCTTTCGGGGGTTGACGCCGCGTAATCCGCCACCGAGAAAAGGTTATATAGGGGAAGCGGCGTTGTGTAAAAACCTAGAACAGGAGGCTGGCCTGGGAATCACCCGGCTGTTTTACGGTTGAGTTGAAGGATATGATCGCAGGGAAATGCGGATCGCTGAATCCAAGCGACCAGTAAAATCCACAGATGAAGCGTTATATTGTAGCTGTTTTTACTTGCCAAAGGATCTGTATTTCTGTCCATCCAATACTTAGACTTACACAGCTCTGCTGCAGAGAACCGCCCTCTCTGGCAGGGTAGGGGGCCTGATTCTTCTCTGCTGCAGTTCAGTAACGTTTACAGGTCTTGTCCCTCCAACAGCCTGTGACTGGACAGTGAAAGGAGCAGCAGCAGACGGATGAGCTTCTCTTTTCGTCACTCTGCTCTCTCCTCCTCTCAGTGAGCACATAAGTACTGCAGCACAGTTGATTGGCGCCTTTGCTGCTTCCCCATCTCCCAGTCTGAGCTCTGCTGTGCAATGGGCTACAGTAGGCTGATACCAGGCTCATATTCAGGTGCTTTAATTTAAAAGAAATGCATTCAATTAAGTCACAGAGCTGCATTTTTGTGTGTCTTGTATAGCTGCCCGGGGTTCAGGTTCAATAGGTTAATGCAGGAAGTAATTATTATCATGGAAGTCTTTTACTACGGCTAGAAACGTTAGGGGTCTAAAATCATATGATACCTGGAAGCGGCACACACACCAAATCCAGGAGCTGGGAGACAGCATGTAGGTTCAGGTAGTTGGCCAGCAAATGTCAGGTGACCTCTGACCTCCTGCAATGGTAGTTGTAACATTAAACAGGAACTAAACTTTGGAAGCAGGGAGGTTAAAGACAAGTCACCAGTATTGCCTGTGGTATCTTTGCAGCGGATCTATCCCCCATTACAATCTTACCATGCATCGTTCTACATGTCTCTTTATGGAGACGGCCATCTTGTTTGAGGCAGGGCCTTGCTTCCGCATGTCAGAGCTGCCATCCCTTCCTCCCCGATGACTGGTGACCTGATAACTGTAGGCTTATTGATCAAGAAACAACAGAAAGAAGCACAGATCCTTAGTATGGATGAAGAAGAAGCAGGGAGATCCTTGCACTGCAGGTCCTCAGTACAGCTTCCTCTCCAGCAAGGAGAACAGTGAGCAGCAGGAGAGGTGGAGGAGGCACAGATCCATAGAATGAATGAAGCAGAAGCAGGGAGATCCTTGCACTGCAGGTCCGCAGTACAGCTTCCTCTCCAGCAAGGAGAACAGTGAGCAGCAGGAGAGGAGGAGGAGGCACAGATCCATAGAATGAATGAAGCAGAAGCAGGGAGACTCTTGCACTGCAGGTCCGCAGGTACAGCTTCCCCTCCAGCAAGGAGAACAGTGAGCAGCAGGAGAGGAGGAGGAGGCACAGATCCATAGAATGAATGAAGCAGAAGCAGGGAGACTCTTGCACTGCAGGTCCGCAGGTACAGCTTCCCCTCCAGCAAGGAGAACAGTGAGCAGCAGGAGAGGAGGAGGAGGCACAGATCCATAGAATGAATGAAGCAGAAGCAGGGAGACTCTTGCACTGCAGGTCCGCAGGTACAGCTTCCCCTCCAGCAAGGAGAACAGTGAGCAGCACAGTACATGACATCACCAGATCTGGAGAGACTAGCGGTTGCAGTGCCTTAGATCTCACATTGAAGATATACAGCTATGAGGCTGCAGGCACGCTCACATACCAGGAAGTACTATTTTCCAGAAGGAAATTTTCAGGGTACAGCTTGGACACAATCAACATTTCTAAATGTTCCCTATAGCACCCAATTTTTGAGTCCAGCTCCACTTCAATGCACTATTTATGTTTCCTGAACATACAATGTAGATTTCCTCTAAAATAATAAAAAGCCCGCTCTCCCTTTAGAAAAAACAAACAACCATTTCCTGTATTTGTATCGCTTCATAGGAAGCATCAAACATTTGTTTTTCTCCTCTTTCATTTTTTCTGGAGTGAAAACATGGAGTTCCCCTTTAAGACTAGAGTGCAGCATGGCCTTCGCCGATTCCGTGAAACATTGTTATTAAACCCCGCGTCAGCGTTATCATCGCAGGAGGGAGCCGCTTCAACCACATGTTCCGTTGCCTAGCGAAACAATTGTAATTGAGATATCAAGCGGCTGGATTAATTACCTCCGTCGTGTAA
>NW_017306324.1:443173-448678 GCF_000935625.1 Nanorana parkeri
GGTCCCTGACGTCACCCGTCACTTCTCAGCCGCTTATATAATCCTGTAATACATTAATCCCGCTACAAGCTGTCAATGTGTCCTACACCCTCAAGGTCCTTTGTTTTACAGCCTCTCGGCGCACACACACCGCATTATTAATCAGCCTTATGAATCGTTAATTCCTCTTCTCTGCCGGGTGACACGATCCGTCGTCGCCATTGTAAATACCTGAACAGGTCTTTTTACGGCCCGGACCGCCCCCGTCGGATACTGTTTGATCCTCCGGCCGTTATTGGGTTTCACGGATTCATGCGCAAAGTTACCGCGTAGGGCTCATGCACATTAAAGAAGTACGCTGGGAATTAATAAAGGTAACCCTTGCGGTGGGGCTACCCTGGCGCTGCAAGGGTTAACATTGTTTTGGTCTAGGGCAGGGGTGGGCAACTCCGGCCCTCTAGCAGTGCTTTAACTATAAATCCCACCATGTCTCTGCCTCTGGGGGCCATGCCTGTAACTGTCAGTCTTGCAATGCCTCATGGGACTTGTAGTTCCACAACAGCTGGAGGGCTGGAGTTGCCCACCCCTGGTCCAGTGGCACAAATACAGAAAATATACCCATTCTTGGCCCCAAACCCGAGCAAAACCCAAACACTCAAGCGACGTGCAGACATTTTTTGGGGGAGAATGAGTTGCGGGTTATTCATATGTATATATTACAGTTGAGACTATTTTCAGTGGGGGGGTCAGTAGCCCGTATCTTAATTTTGGTTGCCCCTGTCTGCCTGACACCTTGTGTCCGGGGTTTCTGCTGCCATGAAACCTGGACACAGCATTCCAAACCCAAACTGTCCGGGTGAATCCTGGATAGGTGGCAACCCTATCCCCACAGCCTCTTCTCCCCAGAGAGCAAAATTGAATGGTGGGGCAGCCAGGTAGGGGGCGCGGCGTGGTGGCTAGGGGTGGGAGGGCCTAAGAAAATAATTGCCCAGGGTCCAATCAATATTAAAAATGGACCTGTTGCCAGCTGTCCAGGATTCAACCGGACAATTCGGGTTTTGAATGCTGTGTCCGGGTTTCATGGCAGCAGAAACACGGACACAAGATGTCAGGCAGACAGGGGCAACCAAAATTAAGATAGGGGCTACTGGCCCCCCACTGAAAATAGTCTCAACTGTAATATTTATATATGAATAAACCGCGACTCATGCCCCCCCCAAAAAAAATTGGAGGCGCATCGCTAGAGTGTTCGGGTTTTGCTTGAAGAAAAGGTGGCAACCCTACCCGTGACGTCACCATGTCTATTGACACGGGGGACATACCACAGCCGGTGCGGAGGGTGAGAGAGGTGGGCGCTTTTTGGTGTGTTACATAAAATAACATCATCACAGTCACGTGAGACGGTTAATGGGCATTTCAGGGGCAGGAAAAAAAATAGCAAGAAACCCGCCGTGCGTGTGCCGCCCGTGGCTTTATATAGTAAAGTATATCACCAGCACACCAAAGTAAAAGTGGTCATTTTATGGATTTTAAGGACATTTCGGGGCCACTCAAGGTCCCCTCATCAGGCATGACCTCGATCAGCGAGTCTATAATGAAATGATATTTTGTGTGTACAGAATGCCGATCAGGAAGTCGAGATGAGAAACAATTACAGATGATTTTGCTGCCTCGTATTTTATTTCAAATATACCTTTCTTCCCACCCACTCACACCTCCACAGCCGCCGTATGAGTCAGCGGGAGAGGGTCAGGTGACTGATTCTCCAGAGGTAAGACGCTCCATTGAGAAGAGGCGTACGCTGGCCGAATTATTTAAATGGGGGCTCCTGGCTCAGACAGTTTTTTTAACAGCCCATTCACACTAAGCGACATACCTTTTTACAGCGGATCCGCGCGGCCGGGATAGCGTGACTTTCGGGGCGACGTTCCAGCGACGGTAGCGCGACCTTCTCCGTCAGGCTCCATTAGAAAAAAGCAAAATCCGCAGAAAAAAGGGTCCTCTAGAAGCGACTAGCGATAGCTCCATTGAGTAGCATTAGCCGGCGACTTCTCGCGATATCGCGCAGCAAAAATGCGCGATATGGCGGCGTAAATCTCGCGATAAATCGCTTAGTGTGAATGGGGCCTAAAGGGTATATATGGCTAGCAAGCAGTAGATATATGCAAAAAGTTTTTGTTTTTTTTAAACCGCTTTAACAGCGGTTTAAACTTACCTGTGTCTTCCCCGCGCGCTCCCATCCGGAAATCTGCTCGGGCGGCCGCAAAGCACCTTGGGGCGGGCGCATGCACAGTTCACATTTTCGGCCGGGAGACAAGGAGAGACACAAGGTAAGTCTATGGAGCAGCGTGCACCCGCATACAGACACCGCGGGACAGGAAGTGCCAGCAAGGACAGAGGAGTCAGCGCTGGATCGGAGACTCGCCGCAGCGCTGGAGAGAAGGCTGAAAACGACAAGAAAGAAGAAGAAGGAGATCGGATTAAGAGACATTATTTAAGGTAAGTGCTTTCATTAACATTGGGGGGAGGGAAAACTCACCTTTAATGTCACTTTAAGTGATATATTCAGCCGGCTGTAATCAATATTATCAGCCTTTGTTAGTAAATCTGAACTGTAACTGGATGACATTTTGTTACTAAAGCTCTGAGATACATAAAGATACATAGAAACATTTTTTTCCATTCAATACAGATCTCCTGCAGCCTCTTTTAGCCACTTCCTGTCTACATGCATTTGTCCCAGAATCAGCTGCACATCATTGCTCTGGGCCGGCTTCCTGATAGTGACAACAGTGGACCGCGCTGCCCGCAATGGGTGTCGGCGCAGCCTCTTGTAGTCTCCACCAGGAGTGAATGTGAAGGGGTGACAACACGGGAGCACAATTGGGAGGCAGTTGTCACCACTTCACATGAAGTTTCTGAACAAAGATACAAGGCATTTCAGAGCAGAGCAATGATGTGCAGCTGACACAAGAGATGTGCATGCAGACAGGAAGTAGCTGGAGTAGATCAGCAACAGATGCAAATAAAAAAAGGTGAAAACAGTAATTTATTGGAGAAAAGGCAATTGTTTATGATACGGTGCTATGGCACATGTCTTCCAGTTGGTGGAATAAGCCTAGATACACCTACTTTAGTTGGCAACTAGGGGTCTATTTATAGAAACTGGAAACAATAGGAAAAGTTGTGACCACTCCGCCATCATTTATTTCCCATAGTGACCCCTCCGCCATCCTTTATTCCCCATAGTGATCCCTCCGCCATTATTTATTCCCCATAGTGACCCCTCCGCCATCATTTATTCCCCATAGTGACCCCTCCGCCATCATTTATTCCCCATAGTGACCCCTGCGCCATCATTTATTTCCCAATGGTGACCCCTTTGTCATCATGTTTCCCCCATAGTGACCCCGTCACCAATATTTTTTTTTCTCCATAGTGACCACTCCAGAATCATTTTTTCAACATCGAGACCACTCCAACATAATTTTTTCTCCATAGTGACTCCTCCACCATAATGACCAGTCCAGCATAATTTATTCCCATTAGTGACCCCTCCATCATAATTTATTCCCCACAGTGACCACTCCAGCTTCACTTTTCACCATAGTGACCCTTCCGCCATTGTGTTTCTCTATAGTGACCCCTACGCCATCGTTTTTCTCTAAAGTGACCCCTCCGCCATCATGCTCCTCTATAGTGACCTCTCCACCATCGTGTTTCTCTATAGTGACCCCTCCACCATCAAGTTCCTCTATAGTGACCCTTCCGCCATCGTTTTTCTCTATCGCGACCCCTCCGCCATTGTGTTTCTCTATAGTGACCCCTCCGCCATCATGCTCCTCTATAGTGACCTCTCCACCATCGTGTTCCTCTATAGTGACCTCTCCACCATCGTGTTTCTCTATAGTGACCCTTCCGCCATCGTTTTTCTCTATCGTGACCCCTCCGCCATCAAGTTCCTCTATAGTGACCCTTCCGCCATCGTTTTTCTCTATCGTGACCTCTCCACCATCATGCTCTTCTATAGTGACCTCTCCACCATCGTGTTTCTCTATAGTGACCCCTCCACCATTGTGTTTCTCTATAGTGACCTCTCCACCATCGTGTTTCTCTATAGTGACCCCTCTGCCATCACTTTTCCCCTTAGTGACCTCTCCACCATAATGCTCCTCTATAGTGACACTTCCGCCATCGTATTCCTCTATAGTGACCCCTCCGCCATCATTTTTTTCTCTGTATTCTCCGGCATCCTTTCCCCTATAGCGATCACTTTATCGTCATGTCTGCATCCGCTCTCATTTTCATACAGTATATATATATTTTTTTTCATTCATTGTGGCAGAAATCTTTCGATAAGAAATACGATGAGAAGACATCCGGAGCCAACAGTTGTGTTAGAAGAAAGCTTTACTGAGGTTATAAATATTTGCCTCCAGTGTTTAATATAGGAACAGTTATGTAATAATCTGCAGAGAGTGCGAGAAATTCGATCCGTTCAGCTGTATACATTCAGCGCTCGCCTTGCTCGGGTTACCCGCCGGACTGACGCAAAGGAAGAATGTTTCCCCGCTGTGGCCGCTCAGCGGTATCCATGGCGCGGCACGGTACAGCGAGCGTGCCAAAAATGTGGGGCCAAGCTCGGCTATTATTATTATTTATATAAGTAAACACTGCGGCGGGGTGCATGCGTCCTCTGCGGCTCTCCGGACATTTCGGGCCGTTATATAACAGCGGCAGGCAAAGCGGGAGATTATTTATCATATAGTACCCGTCTCCAGGCAACGTGCGGCCCATCAAAAATAGCCGAGCATACTGGTCTGTTTCTAAAATTAGATCCACCATTTTTAATTTAAAAGCCGTCATTGAGCTCCACTCCAGTGACTCTGCCTAGGCTGAGATGATGTCATCAGTCTGCTGCAGGCACAAGGAAGCATTTCCTCAGTCTCCCCTCCCCCCAGTGATCAGTCTTCCTCAGACAGGAAGAAGCATTTCCTCAGTCTCCCTTCCCCCCAGTGATCAGTCTTCCTCAGACAGGAGGAAGCATTTCCTCAGTCTCCTCTCCCCCAGTGATTGGGAGCTATTGGAATAGCTATTGCTCCAAGATTCAGCTCCAATCCAGAGATTGCCACCTGCAGTTTTTTTTTTTTGTCACTAGATGTCCAGCATTATTTAACCCATTTTCTCTGAGCTCAGGTCATCCTAGACCTGCCCCCCAGCCTGTGACCGGACAGTGAAAAGAGGAGCAGCACAGTGATGAGCTCATCTCAGCGCTCTCCTTTTATCAGCACATGAACGGATTGGCTCCTTGTGCTGCTTCTTCCTGTCACTCCTCAGCTCTGTTGTACAGGGACTATAAGAGGCTGACACCAGGTCACATTCAGGTACATATGCTGCTCGCATTAAAAAAATACACTTAATGATGTATTATGATTACAGAGCGGCATTAAATTGTGTCTTTTATACGCCTGCGAGGAGCTCAGCTTTAATCTTGCACTGAGCAGAGAATTAAATGTCCACTATAGT
>NW_017306324.1:448731-466102 GCF_000935625.1 Nanorana parkeri
AAATTCCACCATAGTAAAAAAAAAAAAAAAAAATCCCAGGACAATGCTCCAGGGTTACAGACCTAACCAATAGGGGAGGGGATCCTCGGCCTGTCTGCCCTGGAGCTGCACCTCCTGCTGGTCAATCATGAAAGCTGCAGTGCCGGTATCACTCTTCATTCACAAACATTCCCCGGCCAAAGTGGGTTTTTTCTGTTTTATTTGCACGACCCAATAATGAGGAAGCCGGACAGCGAGTCATTAACCCCACCCCCCCGGCTTCCTAATTTCATGCTCTCTAGTCACCTTGTGACAAGGGAGCATGGAGGCGCCGTGTAATGACTTGCCACCTAGCTTCCTGATTGGTCGAGATGCTGGCCAATCATGAAGCCAGGCGGCAAGTCATTACCCGCCCCCAGGCTTCCTGAATGGCCAGAAAGCCGTCTCCATACTTCGTCACCTGGTGTTGAGGAAGCATGGAGACGGCTTCCCTGCTAATCAGGAAGCCGGGTGGCAAGTCATCACACGCCGCCTGGCTTCCTTAGTGGGACTTACGTTACCGGTATTGGCGAGTACCCAAGAAAAAAATTTCAGTACTCGACCGAAAAAACGGTATCGGTGCATCATAGTTTGTAGTTTTACCATTATTATATCGAAAGCCTCATTCTAGCTCAGTTCCAAGTGGAACTACATGTCCCATGAGGCATTGCAAGGTTGACAACCACAGGCATGACTCCCAGGAGGCATGTTGGGATTTGTAGTTTCAGCACAGCTGGAAGGCCAGGGTTGCCTGGCTCTGGTCTAGCCCAGTTTTGTAGTTTTTGAAGGAAAGAGGGAACCCGGTATCTAAAGCCAACATTTTGGGAGAGGGGTACGTTTTGCATAGGAGGGTAGAAGGGATAGTAGCACCGTTGGGTTATTATCGATATCCGTGTCCCCTTCAGGGAGAGTCCCCCTCTCTGTCAGTCCTGGGGTCGGGGACAAACATTGAGGAGAATCCAAAATTTCAGAACAGGGACAGAGGGGAAATCGTCCAGTGGGGACATTTGATGCGGTGACAACCGTCTAAACGGGAAGTTCCTCACATTGGAGAGATTTCCTCTCATTTTTAAATAAAATGTTTTGGTTTTCATCCCATACCTTATTTTAGATCCAGTGATATCATCATATGTGCTTCTCTATGCCATGCAGGCAGATCATGGCTGGTGGGAGGGGCTGGCAGGGTGCTGGTGGGAGGGGCTGGCATGGTGCTGTACATAGCTTCCGGAAAACATCACAGCACCCTGCCTCAGTACTGGTCTCAAGAGCCCGCAGCCCTGAGGCAAGCAGTGGGCTGGACCTTGGGAGGAGTTATGCAAATATCAAAATGTATTGACAGGTGGATGTCAGTCTGGAGCAGTGGGCGTTCCCAGGCAGACTGTATTTGCATGCAGGTCACTCCAGGTAATGATCACATGCGACTCTGAACCTCTATGAATAAAAGAACGGAGCTTCCCGAGACGATCACAACACCTTGCCTCAGTGCAGCTCTGATGCAAGCAGTGGGCTGGACCTTGGGAGGAGTTATGCAAATATCAAAATGCCTTGAGGGGTGGACGTCAGTCAGGAGGAGTGGGCAGACTTAATTTGCATGCAGACCACCCTAGGCAATGCCCACATGTGTTGATGATTGAAAGGACTGAAATCCAATGAATAAAAGGGGTGGGCCGGTCAGGCTGCAGAGGAAAGAATGAGATGATGCTGGATTGTCCTCCCTCCAGGAAATGAGGCGGGCTCTATCCGACTTGTAATACACATTGTGAGAAGCTCCCAGTGTGCAGTGAAATCAGAGGAAGCCATTTCAGTCCAGGAGAGGAGCCGGTGCAACTGTGCAAGACTGAAGGGAAGGCCGGGAGGTCAGAGAGAAGACTGAAGGGAAGGCCGGAGGTCAGAGAGAAGGACGGAGGTCAGAGAGAAGACTGAAGGGAAGGACGGAGCTCAGCTTGAACATTTCCTGTCATATAACTGTGACCCCATTGAGAACATTTCCTTCACTTCCTGTCCCTGTGACACCAGATATAGAATTGGGGGAGCCAGGTGTCACAGGAACAGAGAGCAATGTCCCACCCTACTATAAATGTATTTTTGATGCCTGCGTCCCCATTGGCGAGATTCTCCATCACTTCCTGCCCACACACTGCCCGCTGCCATGCAGATGGGTCTTCTACCACCGGCCCAAATACCCGCCTGAGGTCATCGGCAGTAAAACATTTTCACTGATCTACAAGATAATAAAACTCGGTTTGTAAATTAAGATCTATTTCATGGCAGTTCATATAAAAACAATACAAGCAGCTCAATTCATTCACATGAAAATCATCAACATTCAAGTCTTCGCTCCCGTAATTGATTAAGAAAAGTGGCGATTACGGGTCTCAGGATTACGCAAGAGAAGGTCCGCTAATCCAGATTATCAGCGGGGGGGGGCGGGTGTTGGGCACATACAATTTTCGGCCTTCCTCCCATCGCCACGTTTACAAAGTGTCTGATTGGAGCCGATGCGATTTAGGATCTGTAAGGCCCCCGGGGAGTCTAAAGGTGCCCATACACTGCACGATTCTCGTACGAGAATCGCGGGAAATCCCGCGATCCTACGAGAATCGTGCAGTGTGTTTCTACTGTACGGTCGCACGTCTTTTGTCTGAGGAGCACGCTAGAAAACCAGCCGAGAATCGTACGATTTTCGGCTGGTTTTTAGCACGATCGTAAGATCAATGCCGCACAGGCTGGTGTGTGCACACGCACACTGCCCGTTCAGCATTGCAGTCATCGATGATCGCAAGTACGATCTGCCTGTCCAAGATGGAGTGAAAAGATACAATGTAACTAGGGACGCACCGATACCGGTATTTCGGTATCGAGTACCAATATTTTGTTTCCAGTACTCGCCGATACCGGAAGTCCCATTCAGGAAGCCGGGCAGCGTGTAAAGACTCGCCACCCGGCTTCCCGATTAGCAGGGAAGCCGTCCCCATACTTCTCGTCACTAGTTGATTAGAAAGCATTGAGCCGGCTTTCTGGCCAATCAGGAAGCCGGGAGCTGTGTAATGACGCGGCGGCCGGCTTGGCCGGGAAGCAGGCTCCATGCTCCCTCGTCTTGAGGTGACGGGGGAGCATAAAGTCGGCTTCCCGAATAATCAGAAAGCCTGGGGCCGCTACACGGCGCCTGGCTTCCTGATTGGCCAGCTTCGGACCAATCAGGAAGCTGGGCAGCGTGTAATGACTCGCTGCCCGGCTTCCTGGTACCGGAAGTATCGGGCTAGGCATCGGAGCATTTGGGTAAGTACGCGTACGCGCCCAAATACTCGGCGCGGATACCGATACTAGTATCAGTGCATCTCTATATGTAACCTTGTGAATGACCCCCCCCCCCAGGTCACTGACATTAGCATTAGAAATCTCTATTTATATGAACTTTTTTGATAAGAAAGGCTGCAGGGGTCACGTGACACATTTTATTCAAAAAGCGCAGTTACCCCTTAAGCCGGATACAGCCTCTGAGCTCCAATTAAATATATTTCTAAAGCGATACGTCACAGGACTGTATATCATACGTCACCATCAATAAAAATAACCAATCACTTACTGCGTTGGCTGGGAAGGCCCGAAGCATGACCGCGGTGAATCCTTTGTAAAGGGATCCAATTCCTTCCTCCCGGATCAACTCCCGTAAAACGTCCCGGAATCCATTAGGATATTTTCCAGCTGGAGCTGTACAAACGGAAACATCACATCGTGAGCACGGCTTCATCAAAGTGTCTGAGAATGAGGATACTGTCAGTCTAACACTGTACACTGTACACAGTGCGCGGGATGTTTATTACTTGTGTCTCATGGCCGGGCCATGCTAAACAAGAGCAGTCAGAGACCGGGGGCATGCTACAGGAGATGGTCAGAGACCGGGGGCATGCTACGGGAGATGGTCAGAGACCGGGGGCATGCTACGGGAGATGGTCAGAGACCGGGGGCATGCTACGGGAGATGGTCAGAGACCGGGGGCATGCTACGGGAGATGGTCAGAGACCGGGGGCATGCTACGGGAGATGGTCAGAGACCGGGGGCATGCTACGGGAGATGGTCAGAGACCGGGGGCATGCTACGGGAGATGGTCAGAGACCGGGGGCATGCTACGGGAGATGGTCAGAGACCGGGGGCATGCTACGGGAGATGGTCAGAGACCGGGGGCATGCTACGGGAGATGGTCAGAGACCGGGGGCATGCTACGGGAGATGGTCAGAGACCGGGGGCATGCTACGGGAGATGGTCAGAGACCGGGGGCATGCTACGGGAGATGGTCAGAGACCGGGGGCATGCTACGGGAGATGGTCAGAGACCGGGGGCATGCTACGGGAGATGGTCAGAGACCGGGGGCATGCTACGGGAGATGGTCAGAGACCGGGGGCATGCTACGGGAGATGGTCAGAGACCGGGGGCATGCTACGGGAGATGGTCAGAGACCGGGGGCATGCTACGGGAGATGGTCAGAGACCGGGGGCATGCTACGGGAGATGGTCAGAGACCGGGGGCATGCTACGGGAGATGGTCAGAGACCGGGGGCATGCTACGGGAGATGGTCAGAGACCGGGGGCATGCTACGGGAGATGGTCAGAGACCGGGGGCATGCTACGGGAGATGGTCAGAGACCGGGGGCATGCTACGGGAGATGGTCAGAGACCGGGGGCATGCTACGGGAGATGGTCAGAGACCGGGGGCATGCTACGGGAGATGGTCAGAGACCGGGGGCATGCTACGGGAGATGGTCAGAGACCGGGGGCATGCTACGGGAGATGGTCAGAGACCGGGGGCATGCTACGGGAGATGGTCAGAGACCGGGGGCATGCTACGGGAGATGGTCAGAGACCGGGGGCATGCTACGGGAGATGGTCAGAGACCGGGGGCATGCTACGGGAGATGGTCAGAGACCGGGGGCATGCTACGGGAGATGGTCAGAGACCGGGGGCATGCTACGGGAGATGGTCAGAGACCGGGGGCATGCTACGGGAGATGGTCAGAGACCGGGGGCATGCTACGGGAGATGGTCAGAGACCGGGGGCATGCTACGGGAGATGGTCAGAGACCGGGGGCATGCTACGGGAGATGGTCAGAGACCGGGGGCATGCTACGGGAGATGGTCAGAGACCGGGGGCATGCTACGGGAGATGGTCAGAGACCGGGGGCATGCTACGGGAGATGGTCAGAGACCGGGGGCATGCTACGGGAGATGGTCAGAGACCGGGGGCATGCTACGGGAGATGGTCAGAGACCGGGGGCATGCTACGGGAGATGGTCAGAGACCGGGGGCATGCTACGGGAGATGGTCAGAGACCGGGGGCATGCTACGGGAGATGGTCAGAGACCGGGGGCATGCTACGGGAGATGGTCAGAGACCGGGGGCATGCTACGGGAGATGGTCAGAGACCGGGGGCATGCTACGGGAGATGGTCAGAGACCGGGGGCATGCTACGGGAGATGGTCAGAGACCGGGGGCATGCTACGGGAGATGGTCAGAGACCGGGGGCATGCTACGGGAGATGGTCAGAGACCGGGGGCATGCTACAGGAGATGGCCAGAGACCGGGGGCATGCTACACGCATGGCTGGAGACTCAGGACATTCTGTAGAAGACTGCCAAAGACTTGTGACTCGTTACAAGAGACTACAAGGGGACTTGGCGTATGTCTAGTAAGGCATCTAGGGAAGTAGAACACCGACTACAGCCTGGGAGGGGCCCCTATGTGGCCCTTAGACCACAGGCTGGGCACCAGAAGTGTAGATGTCACTGGTCAGGCAGGGGTTACATGTATGGAAAATGTAAGGTCTCTATACTCCTGTGAATGATATCATCTTTCGTAGGCGATCCTGTGTAATTAACGGCCCCGCAGAATCCAATTGAGCGCCCCGCAGGCTGCACATTGTCGGCACTCGGAGAAGTGGAAAGAATATACGGGGGAATTCGATGTAACACAAGTCCAACATTAATGGGAACGCCTGCAGATCCTCACAGTGCGGCCTCTCGTTCACCCACCTGTCTGGAAGCGAGATTTTAGCACGTCTGGGGGAATTGCGACAGCCCAGTTAAAGATTCCGGCCATTCCTCCGGCAAAGAGGATCCGAGGAACGCTGAGATCGTTTGCACTAACAGCGGAGGGAGAGGAAAAAAAAACACAGTTAAAGCTGAACTCCGGCCTCAGATTCAGTCTCCAGTCTCCCCCTTCAGTCTTATATCTGCCCTGTGTCCCTCCCGCTCAGTCTTATATCTGACCTCTGACCTTCCGCTCAGTCTTCACATCAGAGCCACCCTTTTTGCATCGAATCCCCCCTTCACATCAGAGTCAACCATTACATCAAAAGCCACCCCCTATACATCAGGGCCCCCTCCTCTCACATCAGAGCCCTTCTTTTACAGAGCCCATCAGGAGCCTCCCTCATCAGAGCCACCCTTTTTGCATGGAATCCCCCCATTGACACCAGAGTCCCCCATTACATCAGAAGCCACCCCCTACACGTCAGGAGGCCCCTTCCTTTCACCTCAGGAGGCCCCTTCCTTTCACCTCAGGAGGCCCCTTCCTTTCACCTCAGGAGGCCCCTTCCTTTCACCTCAGGAGGCCCCTTCCTTTCACAGAGTCCTACCATCACAAAATTTCGAGGCACCCATGATGAAGCCAGAGGGCACCCTAGTTGATAAAAGTTCAATTGGGCTTCAAATCTTTTTTTTTAACCGCACACAGAAGCTATGTGGGCACACTTTGGGTGGTTCAGGGTGGCGGGAGGGAAGGCCAGGCTGTCAGGATGCCCGTCACAACCTCCGTTAAGTCAATGGTCATAGGGAAAGCTTTCCCTTTATTTCCGATGGCGGATAAGGAGCGATGCGGGTCGGCCATTACCTGTGTCCTTCCGGCGTGAGGGTTTTCTTCAGCCACTCGTAGGTCATGAAGTACATTCCGCTGGCTGGTACATCTAGACAAGGAAGAAAAGAACTCGGTCATGAAAACTGGTTCACTTATCAGATTAGCCACGTTCCAAATATCTCAGCAACAGAAAATTGTGCGCGCGGCTCCGTGCGTCAGAACCATAAAACAATTATCACATTAAAAAAGGAGAAAGAAAACTTATGTAGAGCACAAAGTGCTGCAAATCACTAACACCAACCCCCCCGGTTATATGAAAACTTTAGCCAGCTCGGCGGTAAACCTGCGCAGAGAAATGGTGCTGAAGTCGCCTTGCAGCATTGGGGGTCCTGAATTCAATCCCACCATTGCTACAATCTACAAGAAGTACCTGCATTTGGCTTTAGACTTCTCCCCTTGCAGTGAAGAAGCTTTATAAACACAGCATCTTTCTGGACCGAGTGGTGTCAGCCCTGCCCAGTTAGTTTCCTTTGCTAAACTACTCAACCACTCCGACTCTCAGATCTTCACAGGATAAAGGCTGACCATTCTGTAGTCCAAGATAAGAACCAGGAGGGCCCTTTGTGATAACACAGGAAGTGTGCAGAGGTCACATGGCAGCTCTGAATTTCTAACAGAATCAACTGGTTTTTTTAAGCACTTTTCAGATGGACAAAATGCTTGATTGTATTTCAACAGACCGAAAGAGAGCAAATCAGTTTAAAGTTGGGGTTCACCTTTTCTTTAGTAGGCAGCACCCCAACCATGCACCTCTGGAAGTCCTCCTAAAAATAGCATCACTTCCTGGATCTATCATTGCTTGCTGGAAGCAATGCATGATGGCATAGGTAGTCTTGAGAAATGGAGATTGCAGCAGGGAAAGAGACCCAGGCGCACTTGCATCTCTTTCCCTGCTGCTTGATGTGATGCAATCTCCATTTCTAAAGACTACCTATCCCATCATGCATTGCTTCCAGCAAGCAATGATAATGTTGCATTGTTCAGACGTTGAGTTGTAGTTCAGAAGGCGGGTTCTGGGAGAGTGGTGGATGGTGACAGTGCATTGAGGAAGTTCATCCTATGGGCATCTTCAGTAAGTATGTTTACAAGCTTCTAGATGGATCTGGTTATTAGGAGCGGGAGAGATTTTATAGAACTACACATTTAGTTTTTGACCAGAGATACTGTTGAAGCGGCAGAACTGTCTCCAGCACGTTGGTGGCGGGGTGTCCAGATTGTTGCAGCGCAAGGAGCAGCGTGATGAATGCAATTAGCTCGGAGAGGCCGCTGTGACCTTGAGTCATTTATTAAAGTCCAATTTGCGGAATTGCGCAGCCGTGACTCTGATTAGCTGTGAAATTCAATCAACAAAAAAAAAGAAGTTCGAATAGAATCTCATTATGTATAGAGAAGCTGGAGCACTCCCGAAATCATCCCGAGCCGGCAAACAAGAGGAACCAGAAATCCTAAAAATACAAAACTCAGCTAGAGCAGGCGACGGTACAAGGCCAGAGGAGGATCCCAGTCCAGGTTCATCCAGAACTTTTTTTGATGTTAAAGTGTTATTGCTGACCTCCGTCCCTCCCCTCCCTTCTTCTGACCTCCGTCCCTCCCGTCTTCTATCTGACCTCCGTCCCTCCCCTCCCGTCTTCTATCTGACCTCCGTCCCTCCCCTCCCGTCTTCTATCTGACCTCCGTCCCTCCCCTCCCGTCTTCTATCTGACCTCCGTCCCTCCCCTCCCGTCTTCTATCTGACCTCCGTCCCTCCCCTCCAGTCTTCTATCTGACCTCCGTCCCTCCCCTCCAGTCTTCTATCTGACCTCCGTCCCTCCCCTCCAGTCTGCACAGAATTCCTCTCTGAAACAGGAAGTGAACGGAAAAGAAGATGCAAAAACACATACTTTTGCATGCTCAGTTTCCTTTAAGTTCACAGCAAGAAGCAGCTGAGACGCCACGGATTCATATACATTTCTACTCATACCTAGATGAGCACATGCACCACCCCGTGACAAATCGTTCGCTCTGTAATATCGCCGCCTAGTGGACGTTGGTTGAATGTTGCAGCGTGAAAATGATCCGTGTCTCTCCAGCGCTGACCACCCACCTCCCTCTTACCTCTCATGAGAGTCAGCACCGTCCCCTTGTAGATGCCTCGGATTCCAGCTTCTCTGTACAGTTGCCTGGCGCAGTCCATGGGACCGGCATACTTTGTCGTTCCACCGGCGGCCTGGATCTGGAACAATAACAGCAGGTTATGGAGGATTAGATACACTATAAAGATTAACTGTAACTGCAACCTTCCCGTAAACTGGAAGATCACCAGCATTAACCAGTTGACATCCGCGGTGTTAAACCCCCTTCCCATCCAGGCCATTTTTCAGTATTCAGCGCTGCGGTACTTTGACTGACATTTATTCCGTCATGCAGCGCTGTACTGAAATTAATTTTATACCCTTTTTTGGGGACAGATAGAGCTTTCTTTTGGTGGTATTTATTCACCACTGGGGGTTTTTATTTTTTTACTATATTAAGGAGTAAAGTCTCAGCATATCCTCTCCTGTTATAACATCAGCATTGTAATAGGAACACATACTGGAGTTGATTCTGATCAAAGCTTACATGAAAAAAATCCCTTTTATGTAGTGAGCGCTGCCTTCCATCTGCACACCACTTCCAACAATTTCCTGGATTCCCAGTGTGCTTTGTGTCTTTTTCCCTGCTGCCCGATGTGATACAATCTCCAATTCACAAGACTACCTATCCCATCATGCATTGCTTCCAGCAAGCAATTATGATGTTACATTGTTCAGACATGGCAGGGTTGCTGCTCCTCAAATATGTGAGTGTTAAAGCTGAACTCCGGGATGAGCAAATATTGTATGTGTGTGTGTATTCTTCCTTGAATCTAGGCGAGCTTTGTGTATTTCTTCCAGATGTGTGCAGTAATCCAGTGTGAAACTTGGAGCTTCCTGTAATAAAGACCACTGACTGCTGCTCTCTTCTTGTGCATGGTGACTGGTCTTGTCTCCGCCCCCTCCTGTAATAAAGAAGGGTCACTGCTGCTCTCTCCCCTTGTGCAGGGTGACTGGCCTTGTCTCCGCCCCCTCATGTAATAAAGACTGGTCAATGCTGCGCTCTCTCCTTGTGCAGGGTAACTGGTCTCCTTTCTGCCCCTACTGGTGTCTTCTGTAGGCAGCAGAGCTGTGGGAGGGTGCCAGCAAGCCCTACCTATTACAGGCTGCCTGCAGAAAACTACAGAGGGTGGCGAAAAGACCGGTCACTCTGCACAAGGAGAGAGCAACTGTGACTGGTCTTGTTTCCTCCCCCTCTTGTAGCTTTCTGCAGGCAGCCTATAGTGGGTGGAGCCAGGTAGGCCCTTCCCACAGCTCTGCTGTCTGCACAAGCTATATACAGCACAGTGATGATGTTATTGCTACTTTTATGGTGTGGTTGAAGGTAATATTTAGGCACACAAAGTGTATTTATATCCTTAGTGGTTATTGAGAAATATTTTTAAAGAAATAGTTTAACCCTTTCAGTGGCGCTACCTCCCGCTCCGCAAGGGTTAACTTCTCGTTTTGGTCTAGGTGCAAAAATAAATTATACTCACCAAAACCTCAGGGTCAGCTGGCTGTTAGACCGGTCCCTCCAGCGATGGAATGTCCCTCAGTGTCCTATGCACGGTGTATAGAACGTGATGACTAAAGGATCCTTACACTTTTGCAACAGAGGGGGGAGCGAAGCTGGAAGAATTGGTGTAAGAGCCGGCCGGCTACGAGGTTTTGGCGGCTATAACTTTATTGTATTTTTGCACTTAGAACAAAATGAGCACTTAACCCTTGCAATGCAGGGGTAGTTTTTTTTTTTTTTGTGCACAAAATTCATTTTAATTTTATTTCACAGAATCTTTTTTTCCTGACTCTGCACAGAGTTATGTGGCTAACTTAGCCAGAAATAGTTCTCAGACAGAAGTGATCACTATAAAGTTAGAACAGATCAATAAAAGCTGTGTGTGTGGTGGGAAAGAAGGCAGGATGCTGGGAACGCAGCCACGGGGAAGGGCTCGGGAAACCTTATTGTATGACGGCAAAGAGTTTGGAATTCCAAATTCAAACAGGGAACTTAAATAATAACAGATCAGAGCCGCAGCGCAATGACGGAACCCAGGAATCCATCATGTCTGTTAAACAGAAAAAAAATATTCTGGAACATTCTATGTGTGAGAAAGTACAGGGGCATCCGAACTGTCATTCCTAAGAAATCACCCCCTGGGCCCCCATCTGCAGGATCTATGCAGCCTGAAAACAACCAGATTCTTTCTTTCTTTCATGTTTCTAGTTCAAACTTGTCCCCGGGATGGACTACAATCACACGTTTAATTTACTAATTTGTATTGAGATTGTAGTCCATCCCGGGAGTATGCTTGGAGCGGTGACTACTGTACAACACACACAGGGACCATGGGGAACACAAGTAGCCCCCCTCCAGAAGGAAGGACAGTGTCAGCCCTAATTCAGAGATGATTTGAGGATCTACAGCCGAGTGATACACAAAGATACATTTCTGTTCATAGTTAAGATTCTAGAATGTATTTTTAAGATTTAATTCCTGAGTTTAGTGTCACCTTGATGTAGAATGTAGAAGTCGGTCAGAAATGTCCTAATGTTTTCATAGATTTGGAATGCTGAGCGTTTCCTCACACATAGTGAACACCCCAATAAGCTCTCCTGCTCCGCAAAGCTCGGCAATTTATAGGAGTCGAAGAATCAAATGTTGTGGACGATTAATAAAAATAAAAGCAACACTGACATCTGCAGGCTGTTAGGGGTAACTACACAATGCATACAAGTAGGTCAGACAGGGCAGAGAGCAAATACTTCATACAAACCCACAAAATTGAAATTCAAAGTTGAATCTGACCTCCGTCCCTCCCTTCCGTCTTCCCTCTGACCTCCGTCCCTCCATTCCGTCTTCCCTCTGACCTCCGTCCCTCCCTTCCGTCTTCCCTCTGACCTCCGCCCCTCCCTTCCGTCTTCCCTCTGACCTCCGTCCCTCCCTTCCGTCTTCCCTCTGACCTCCGTCCCTCCCTTCCGTCTTCCCTCTGACTTCCGTCCCTCCCTTCCGTCTTCCCTCTGACCTCCGTCCCTCCCTTCCGTCTTCCTTCTGACCTCCGTCCCTCCCTTCCGTCTTCCTTCTGACCTCCGTCCCTCCCTTCCGTCTTCCTTCTGACCTCCGTCCCTCCCTTCCGTCTTCCTTCTGACCTCCGTCCCTCCCTTCCGTCTTCCTTCTGACCTCCGTCCCTCCCTTCCGTCTTCCTTCTGACCTCCGTCCCTCCCTTCCGTCTTCCTTCTGACCTCCGTCCCTCCCTTCCGTCTTCCTTCTGACCTCCGTCCCTCCCTTCCGTCTTCCTTCTGACCTCCGTCCCTCCCTTCCGTCTTCCTTCTGACCTCCGTCCCTCCCTTCCGTCTTCCTTCTGACCTCCGTCCCTCCCTTCCGTCTTCCTTCTGACCTCCGTCCCTCCCTTCCGTCTTCCTTCTGACCTCCGTCCCTCCCTTCCGTCTTCCTTCTGACCTCCGTCCCTCCCTTCCGTCTTCCTTCTGACCTCCGTCCCTCCCTTCCGTCTTCCTTCTGACCTCCGTCCCTCCCTTCCGTCTTCCTTCTGACCTCCGTCCCTCCCTTCCGTCTTCTATCCATAGACACACACAGCACTGTGACAGGCCACACCCCTCCTCTCCGCCCAACCGGTTGACCGACGGCAGAAGGAGCCTATGGCTCCTCTGCCCTCAATCTCCTCCCCTACAACCAGGAAGTTCGGACGTAGGGTCGTTTCGGGACCGGCGGAGGTGACAAGCGACGCAGACGGGTAAAGGCCGTGACACACTGCACGCGAAGTGTCATGTCACTTTCTTTTCGGCACCTCAGCTTGCGAGAGCTCGCAGAGCTGAGCGTGCCGAGATGAACAATTTCAACTTCAGCCAATCGGCTTGCGCGTATAAACCGGCACGACGGGATGCGACGTCTGGCCGGTTGTTACAGACAAGCCGATTGGCTGAAGGTGCAGTCAATAATCTGACTGCACTCAGCTCACACACTGCACACGAAGCTCCGTGCTGGAGAGCTTTGCTTCGCGTGCAGTGTCACGGCCTTAAGTGTGTCGGGTACCAAAAAAATGGCGTTTTTTTGACCTACATACAGAGAATGCATCAAGGTAAAAGGCGCCCAGCCTTTAGTAATCCTGTAAACACCTGATGGTATTGCACTACTGAGCATTGTGCACTGCATTCGAAAATACAACTTTTCTTTTTTAAACCGACATGCATATCCGAAAAACATTACAAAGACGATCATTTCTTTAGATTTTGCATTGATGTATCTGTGTCCTTACCTGTAATAGACATTTAATCCTCTCCCCGGGGGCCATGATACCGGTGGTGAAGACTCCAGACAACATCCCGGCTGCAAACAGCTGCGGATACCTTTAAACAAGATATAGATGTATAAATGTATATATAGATGTATGGAAAGAGAGAGAGCGAGAGCGAGAGCGAGAGCGAGAGAGAGAGAGAGAGAGAGAGAGAGAGAGAGAGAGAAAGGGCGGGAAAGAAAACAGACACTGCACTGCCTGCCTACTGCACAGAGTCTGCAATCCAAATGTCGGATCCATCCAATCAAATCCAAGAAAAATCATCTGCGATCACTTTGAAAAAGCTCCGGTGGTTTTCAAATGGCTGGTAAAGGGTAAACCTTTTTTGTTGTTAGTTTTGGATAAAGTTGGGGGAAGGGTTAAACCCCTCGGCCACATTTTTATTTCTAGTAAATGTATCCGAGATTGAAGCGTCACACCACAACTTATAGAGGAACTTCACCCAGATCTTTAAAATGACAACAAACACACCTTTATGACAATCTACACACACATACTTCTAGATAATTGCCGACTTTATATTCTTTGCAAACCTTATTCCTCTTTTACTCCCCATTCTGACAGCGGCCATTTTTACTAAGGGCAGATTAATAGAACTCCCTTTACTTCCTGGAACTCTGCCACATGTGACTAGGACATGTGACCAGAACACATCATCTGATCATCATCAAATGCCTTTCCCTGAGATCTACTGAGAAAAATTTTTATTTAACTAAATGAGTGTAAGAGAATTTCATTTGGGCATACGGAGCAGAATATTGATGTAGAGGGATTACCAGGATGCAATGTTTGGGCACAGATTACCCCACTAATGCCCATGAGAACCAGGAAGTGGAAAACCAATAATTACAAGCAAAATAAAAATATGTTTAAATAATGAATGTAAGATGATGTTATATTAGCATGCAGAGCTGATTTTTAGTGAGGGGGGTAAAGATCTGCTTTAATAGTGAAGACACATTTATTCCAATGTAAAAATCAATAATAATAATAATCACCATCATCATTTTAATATTATTATTAGTTTTATTAATATTAATACCAATAATAACATTATTATGATTATATTTTATGTATAATAAAATAGTTTAATAGTATTTTTTATTGTATTGATTGTAAGTAATTTTACCATCAATAAATTAAAATGGTAATAAAAAAAAATGCTAGAGATGATGATAGTAAGAATAATTTTATATTATTATTGGTGTTCTATTATCATCACCAATAATAAAATGATTAATCACTACTATTATAATCTCTAGCATTTCTTTATAACCATTTTAATTTGAGTGTATTTCTTATTTTATATGAAAGTGGATTTCGCTCATTCTGGCCAGCGACTGGTTACCAAATTGCTCTTGGAAAGGTATGGCACCCCTGATTGCCCTGATCACCCCATTCTCAACTTTGCCATTTTGGATTATTAAATTTGGATTTGCGTTAACTTTGGATTGTTGTACATTAAAAAAAAGACCTACCCCGCAAATAAGACCTAGTGTGTGTTTTTGAGCCCCAAAAAAATATGAGACCGTGTCTTATTTTCGGGGAAACACAGTGTAATGAGATAGAGATGATAGAGATAGAGATAGAGAGAGAGAGTCCCCAGAGGAGAAATCTTACACCTGTTCAGGGGACATCTGCCTGAAATTTGAATTCACCAGCCAGGGGCAGACTGAACCCACCAATCCACATCTACAACAATTTTAATACTCTTGGGTGGGCTGATCTCTTAAAACGGGCCACAATTATTTCATTTACCGTATATACTCGAGTATAAGCCGAGATTTTCAGCCCATTTTTTTGGGTGAAAAGTGCCCCCCTCGGCTTATATTCGGGACGGCTTATACTCGAGTCAGCGCCAGCGCGTCTTCTTACTTACCTCGCCGAGCGTCGCGTCACTGCTGCTCCGGTGTGCGGCGCTCCGAGCGGGGTCATCTGGCAGTCTCCGGCCACCTAAATTAGGACCCGGAGACTGCCAGATGACCCCGCTCGGAGCGCCGCACACCGGAGCAGCAGTGACGCGACGCTCGGCGAGGTAAGTAAGAAGACGCGCTGGGGCTGACTCGAGTATAAGCCGTCCCGAATATAAGCCGAGGGGGGCACTTTTCACCCAAAAAAATGGGCTGAAAATCTCGGCTTATACTCGAGTCAGCGCCAGCGCGTCTTCTTACTTACCTCGCCGAGCGTCGCGTCACTGCTGCTCCGGTGTGCGGCGCTCCGAGCGGGGTCATCTGGCAGTCTCCGGCCACCTAAATTAGGACCCGGAGACTGCCAGATGACCCCGCTCGGAGCGCCGCACACCGGAGCAGCAGTGACGCGACGCTCGGCGAGGTAAGTAAGAAGACGCGCTGGGGCTGACTCGAGTATAAGCCGTCCCGAATATAAGCCGAGGGGGGCACTTTTCACCCAAAAAAATGGGCTGAAAATCTCGGCTTATACTCGAGTCAGCGCCAGCGCGTCTTCTTACTTACCTCGCCGAGCGTCGCGTCACTGCTGCTCCGGTGTGCGGCGCTCCGAGCGGGGTCATCTGGCAGTCTCCGGCCACCTAAATTAGGACCCGGAGACTGCCAGATGACCCCGCTCGGAGCGCCGCACACCGGAGCAGCAGTGACGCGACGCTCGGCGAGGTAAGTAAGAAGACGCGCTGGGGCTGACTCGAGTATAAGCCGTCCCGAATATAAGCCGAGGGGGGCACTTTTCACCCAAAAAAATGGGCTGAAAATCTCGGCTTATACTCGAGTCAGCGCCAGCGCGTCTTCTTACTTACCTCGCCGAGCGTCGCGTCACTGCTGCTCCGGTGTGCGGCGCTCCGAGCGGGGTCATCTGGCAGTCTCCGGCCACCTAAATTAGGACCCGGAGACTGCCAGATGACCCCGCTCGGAGCGCCGCACACCGGAGCAGCAGTGACGCGACGCTCGGCGAGGTAAGTAAGAAGACGCGCTGGGGCTGACTCGAGTATAAGCCGAGATTTTCAGCCCATTTTTTTGGGTGAAAAGTGCCCCCCTCGGCTTATATTCGGGTCAATACTTTTTCCCCAGTTTTTTTGGGTAAAAGTAGGTACCTCGGCTTATATTCGGGACGGCTTATACTCGAGTATATACGGTATTTCTAATATTCACTCCTCTCTATAGCAGCCTGAATGGTAACTGAATGGTAACCTGATGGAGGGTATTCCAATAGTGATCACTGTTTTCTATCAAAATTTGATTGGATCCATAAGCACAAAGACATGGGCAGCCAATGAAGGGGGCAGAGGGGAGTAGGCGGGTGGAGACTCCTCCAGGGATGGTCATACATGTATATCGGATGGAAGAAGAAAAAACAAATGCGCTGAAATCTGATGCATGTGTGGCTAGCATAATACATCAACACAGCACTGCGTTTGCTTCGGACTCGGGTTAGAAGGTTCAGGCGAAATGGGAGGGCGGGTGACACACTGACTGAGGTACGATAACACTTACATGTACACCATGTCAATGTACACTGCTGGGCACACATACCTCAGGGGGCAAAGCCTGCAGCAATAGCTCCCTCCAGTACTTGCTGTATAAAAGAGTGGGTCAGTTAGCACATGACAAAAGAGCAACCCTACAAATCACGGCATTAAAGGGCAACTCAACCCTTGGCGTACAAAGGCAAAGCAGAACAACAATTTACAGGAAATGTGCAGTGGTTTTGCACATAATTTCTTTTTTCATTATGGTTGCTAGTTACATTATTCCCAGCTATTGCCGTGGACTACAGAACACCTCCCGCTACATTACAGATCAGAGAATGGGGGGGCTTTTGCAATTCTCAAACAGAGTTTGTAAATAGATATAAAAACAGTTTCAATGTACAGTACACACCCAATTATCCGGCACCCACAGGGATCAGTAGGTTCCGGATAACTGTAGTTTCTGGTTGCTTGAGAGATAATAGTATAGCAGGCTGGCTATTGCTCCCCATTGTTTGCATTCTGCTGCCGACCGTGGAATCTAGCCGCCGGCCCGCAGCAAGATGTAAACAAAGAATTTTGTTAGCAACTAAATAAAGTTAATTGT
>NW_017306324.1:466453-499981 GCF_000935625.1 Nanorana parkeri
TTGCTTGAATGCCGGATAATGGGGAGTTTACTGTGTTAAAAAAATAAAACTGATCCAAAATCATTAATTACCCTTATAAAAGAATGATTTCAAATTCAGACAAAAGTGCGATATGTATGCAAGGTGTAAGATGTGCGCAACATGCTTGTACTGGCTGAGGTATGTCTAGAATTAACAATTCTGTCACCCTGGCAAACCTGATAACGCCGTCAGACCCACTCGAAAGATCTTTTATTAAATCTGAATCTGCTTCACTAGCTCTGAATGGAAGAGTATTCCAGGTGCCAGGAACACAGCGAGTCTGACACAAAGACGAAGCAGTTCTTGCCGCTTGAGGGGCAATGTGCGGCCATACTGACAGGCTGAGCAAGCTGATCGCCTCTCATTTGAGTGCATCTCAATGGTCCTTCCTGGTGACTGGAGGACGGAAAAATCGGAAGAAATTGGCCAGCTGGTTACAGGAAGACAAGCCTGCTTCATATTAGAGAACAGTCTAAATCGACCATTCCCAATCAGGGTACCAGAGGTTGCTAGGGGTACCTTGAGCCCTGGATGATTGACCTCCCATGTGATGGTACCTGCATAGTACTGGGGCCAAAATTACTCGGCAAAGGCAGTAGCATGGCTGTTTATAAGAGTGGTATTCTTCCCCCCGAGCGCCAACGTAAAGGGCATTCTTCCCACTGACCACCAACGTAAGGGGCATTCTTCCCACTGACCCCCCAACCCAAGGAGCATTCTTCCCACTGACCACCAATGTAAGGAGCATTCTTCCCACCGACCGCCAATGTAAGGAGCATTCTTCCCACTGACCCCCAATGTAAGGAGCATTCTCCCCCTGACCACCAATGTAAGGAGCATTCTTCCCCCTGACCACCAATGTAAGGGACATTCTTCCCCGTGACTAGCAAGAGGCATTTTTACCACTGACCGCCCGATAATGATTTTAGCAAGGATTCCCCAAGACTTCAAAATTATTTGAGGGATCCTAGGATAAAAATGTTGAGCGAGGCTGATCTAAAGGTTTACAAAAGGAAACAATCTGAGCACAGCTCCCAATCCCCTGCATGCATGAGCAATGAGCAAGCACGCCTAAAAGGATTTCAAGGTTTGCTCTCCTGAACACGGCTTCAGAACTGGAAAAATAACTATTTTAGGACTGCAAACGGTCCACAGCAACTCTTCAAGAAAAGCGACTGCTTATTTTTAAGTACAAAACCAATTTTATTCTTTCATACGCAAGTGACACTGTGGTGTTCTCTGTCCACACTGCGGTCTAAGGATGCAGAGGAGATCTATAGACAGTTCTCTGTACAGCACTTACGTTAAAATTTCTTCCGGGTGTTTCTGCTGGAGCTTTTTTCCCAAGCCAAAGCCGAAAAAACAGACGGCGAACATGGGAGTCACGCCGATAATGGGCGCCGCCATTCCCTTGTAGAGACCCTTGACACCCTGAAACATAGAAATCAATGGGGGGGGGGTAGTTCCATTTAAGGTCTGTCAGCATGGGAGAGCACGGTACAGGCAGACGCGGCCCTGATTTTAATAATATACCGCAGAGGACAATAAACAGTAAAGAGCATTAATACATTCTGTCACTAGAATTAAATCCCCCCTGTAAGGCCTCATCATATTAACGCCTATGGTGGAACATCGTAACAATCGCCTCAGGTGCTCCATACAACCGCCCATAAAAATCAACAGGTGTACGCGCATATACGCCAGTACTAGCATAAGCATGCACATTGATGTACAACACAAAAGGCAGACTGTATGCATTCGGGGGTTGTACGTCCATGCACTGACATACACCTGCACACAGCCGAATCCTGTAACTGAATTCTATGGGCGGCTGTACACAGCAGCTATGGCTCCCAGGTGGGCAAATACTCACGATTGTAAAGCCCCGGGTCCCGTGTGCATGAGGCCCAACGGTTTTATTACCTTCTCCACTCCTTTTAACAGGCCAAGCTAAGGACCAATAAAAGTGACAGCTACAGGGGTTAGAACAACCCATATCATTTCTGCTGGGGGAGCTTTCAGGGGGGTCAGCTTTTATTCACAAGGGATGGGGCTCATTCAGATGGGCGTAGACGCCCGGAAAAAGACCCGATTCCAGAAGGGACAGGTGCTGCGTGCGATTGCGCGCAGAAGCCTGTTCTTCCCTATCGGAGGACATGGCCACACGCAATTTCACTCTGTCACACACATGTATGCAGGTCTGGGTGTCCACACTTGACGTACACTGTCTGCATCCAGGTGCGGACACTTGTACCCGCAAGCATGTTCAGGTGTGTGTGTGACAGCGTGTAATTGCATGCGGCACATCCTCCCTTAGGGAAGAACAGGCTGCTGCACACAGCACCTGTCCCTTCCAGGATCGGGTCTTTTTACGTGTGTGCCATACGGATGTGTATGCACGTCTGAATGAGTCCTGAAAACTTTATTTCCAAAAGAAAATGTTTTTAAATGAGTATAAATGCTTAAAAAGTGCTGGGCTTTAATTCGTTTATTGCATAATTTAACAGAGAACTATGGGGTAAGTGTTTTTCCCCATAGTTCTCTTTAGGGTCACGGGAGGACATATTCAAACGTCCTCCCGTGACCAAAAGCTCAGTATATAGCGGGCTATTGCCTCCGATATACTGAGAGCGCCGCAGCCGGGACAGATCCCAACAATACTGACGAGATCCACCCAGCTGCGTGAGTGACAGCGGGCTCTGCCTATTTGGAGGCAGCTGTGCCCGCTCCCTCCCCTGTTCATTCCTCCAGTCAGCGCTGAAGGTTCGGAGAGGGGGGGAATCCCTGCGGGGAGCAGTGACTGACAGTCACCGCTCTCTGCAGGGAGACTATCGGGAAGTGAGTGGATCGGTGCATGTTTCTGCTTACTTCCCGATCGATAGAGTCGACCTGTGACAGTCTCAGTGTCACATGTCGGCTCGAACTATGAGGATGAGTGGAAATCACTCACCTCATAGTTCTCCTTTAAGTCAATTTAAAAATACATGTCCATCTAGGACTACTCTGTCCACAGGGTGACAACGCTGCTGTGCAATTTCACTGCAAAATGAACAGAACTGTTCCCCTGCAAAAGGAAGTGGAAAAAGGACAGATCTACTGTCAGGATCAACAAGAAACATAACTATATTATGGGCCCAGAGTTCCCCCTTACCTCATTTACGAGTGTTTTTTTAAAGCAGTCGAAGGTTCCGGAATATAGCGGAATGACCCCTGGTACTGCTTTCGGTTGGGTTTGAATTCGAACCTGTGAAATGAACACAATTATTACAAAAATGTGAAGTAAAATATTATTGAGGCATGCGTCCGTTTAACCAGCAGGAAGTATAGTATGTGTTCATCTATGCTGCAGGTAAATGGCCAATAAACCGTTCCACAGACCATGAGAGGACCATGAGTAGGGGGGAAGAGATCTTTAAAGGTCACAGTGGCCACATTGTGGAATGCCCAACTGCAGGGGGTAGTAATGTTGTACTGCTAATGGCAAGTTACACTCGATAAATATAATAAATAATTAGCAGTTGACTAGGAGTGCAAAAAAACTGATAAGCTTGTGCATACACAAAACTAATTTTTGCCCCCAAGGCATGCACTCCAGACCAAGCCCCCTGTTGCATGCACTTCAGACCCCCAGATCAGGCCCCCCTGTTGCATGCACTTCAGACCCCAGATCAGGCCCCCTGTTGCATGCACTTCAGACCCCAGATGATCTCCAAACGCATGCAACTTTAGACCCCAGACCAGCCCCAAACCCTGTAACTTCAAGAACACAGGGTATTGCTGTAGGCATTGAAGTAGGCTTCTCCAGCACACCACGCTGATGTCCTCAGCCACTGGGGAGCTTTTAGTGATGTCAGGGAGGTGCCCTGTCAATGACAGCCAATGGCTTTAGAAGGTGCCAGCGCAAACAGCACTGCATGCCGAAAGTTGCCGACACCTGACTTATGCTATGACGTGCCATCAAGACAGTAAACAGATTATCACAGCGGTAAGTTACCCGTGTATCTGAGTAACCCTATTCAAAACCTCACTGGAACTCTGCAGTTTGATCTGTTACAGACAAGCGACCAATGGCTGAGCTCCGTAGCAGTTACAGAGCAATCATAGCTTTATCGAAGAAATGCATCTCCACGCTGACAAGTCTGATATTCAGCAGCCTTAACCTTTCACCTAGAGATCTGTAACCCCGCATGTACTAAAAGGTGTAAAGTCACATGACTGTCCCCTGCAGGGCACCGGCTGCATTGCAGGAATCGGCTTTGAAATGGGGTCTTTCAAGGCCAAGATGCTGGTCAGCTGCTCTGACAGATCAAAGCTGCTGGAAGACATAAAACCCAATTCATTTATGGGACAAATAATAAACACGTTCCAGTTGCTCGCCATTATTTCCATCACGCAGTCTGCAGGTCAGGTGGTCATTTTTATGTACTGTTTGTTGGACAGACCTGTTATTCTTGCTGGATAATTGCTGAATTGTACCAGCAAACCTCCAAAAATGTGACACTTTGGGCTGTTCTCGTCCAAAACTAGCCCCTCCCCAGCCAACAGGTAATATGGACATCTCTAACCTCCTGCATGCCCCCCCTCCCTATAACAGGACCCCATTGTCCTGGTAAGAAACCCCATATACCACATGGCCAAACCTTCCACAGGTTGCCACCATCATATATCACCTATGCATCTCCACTCTACCTGAAAGACACCCCCAAAGTTGCCTGAATACCCTGCTACCCATGGGGCACCCCAATGGTGCCTGAGAAGCTCTCCCCCTACAGGGCATCCTGATGTCCCCAGGCCTTCCCTCCATGGGGTACCTTCATATTGTCTGAGCAGCCTTTCGCTCACAGGGCACCCTAATGTCACCTGAGAAGCCCACCACCTATTGGGCGCCCCAGGGTTATGTGAGCAGACTACTTAGACAAGACCCCTTATCTTGCTTGAGCAGCCCTGATGGCGCCCAAGCAGACCTCCACCTACAAGGCTCTCCAACATTGCCAAAGCAGCCCTCCTTCTATAAGGCACCCCAACGTCACCCAAGCAGCCCACCTCCTATAGAGCACCTTGTTATAATCCGAACAGCCCTCCCCCTATGACACACCCAGATGTTGCCTAACCAGGCCACCTCTTACTGCGCACTCCAGCATCACACAAGCAGCCCTCCACCTACAAGGCACCCTAATGTCACCCAAGTAGCCCACCCTCTATGGGGCACCTCAATCTCAAACGAGCCCTACCCATATGGGGCACCTCAATATCACTCAAGCAGCCGTCCTCCTATAGGGCACCCTGACATGGTCCAAGCAGTCTCCCACCTTCAAAACACCCTGACATCACCTAAACAACCCACCACTTACGGCGCACCCCAACATCGCACAAGCAGCCCTCCCCCTGCCTGGCCCCCCGATGTCACCCATGCAGCCCACCCCCTACGGGGCACCCCAAAATCACCCATGCAGCCCACCCCCTACGGGGCACCCCAATGTCACCAAAACAGCACCCCCCTTACCATGGCACCCCAATATCACCTGAGCGGCCCTCCACTTACAGAGCACCCTGACGTTGCCCAAGCAACCATTCTCCTATGGGGCTTCCTGACTCCAAACAACTACAGGGAGCCCCAACATCACAGCTCTCACAGATACTCCCCTACTCCTAGAGGGCCCCAATATCAGAGACAGTCCCCTCCCCCTACAGAACTCTGCAGTGTCCCGGGTCACCCCCAGCGGTCTCACCTTGATAGTGTCCAGAGGGTGTCCGGCAAACACAAGACACACCCCGCCGAACCCTCCGGCGAAGAAGTTCTTCAGCGGGCTGATGACCTGCGGCTTGTCGGACATGGTGGGGCGGAGAGGGGTCTCTGTGCCGGGTACTGACAGCCGCTGACACCGGGCAAGGTTTACCCCGCCGACCTTTGCCCCACTTACGGCTCTACCACGAGCTGGCCTATCACCGCACGGGCTGCAGACATGACACCCAACCAATCACCGTTTCCGCCCTACACTCCCGAGTGATTGCTAAATCCACCTATCGCCATCCTGATCGCCACTAAACCCCGCCTTCTTAGAGTAAAACTTTAGTATTTCTGATCACTAGAGAAAAAGGCTAATTTATTCTCCGTGTCTCGCACTGAGCGGACATTTTTGTGAAGGCTGCAAGTTTGGATACTACGGCCATGAGTTCGAGCTCTACTGGCCACATGGTGTGGACTTGTGTACTGATTTGCCATTTTTGAAGCTGCCAAACGTTCCTTCCAAACTGATGAAATTTATGCTTTGCATTTGAGTTTTATCATGTGACCCAAAGCTAAGCCAAAGACCACATGACCTCTGGCTAGAAAGTGCATGACAAAGCCCATCTGGTAGGGTTGTAGTGAGAAAAGAGGGTCAGCTTGGCACAAGTAGGGAGTTGAGCCTGCATATGTAGGCTCAGCTTAGGGTTGCCACCTTTTCTTCAAGCGAAACCCGAACACTCTAGCGATGAGCGGACATTTGTTTGGGGAGAATGAGTCATGGCTTATTCATATGTAACTAGCACCACCCAGTCATATGTAAATATCACAGTTGAGACTGTTTTCAGTGGGGGGCCAGTAGCCTCTATCTTAATTTTGCTTGCCCCTGTCTGCCTGACATCTTGTGTCTGGGTTTCTGCTGCCATGAAACCCGAACCCTGGACTGTCCGGGTGAATCCTGGACAGGTGGCAACCCTAGCTCAGCTACTCCTGCTCCCCCTCCCGTCAGTGATTCAGGAGCTCAGCTCCCCATTCCAGCAGTGACTCAGTAAGCTGAGCTCCTGAATCACTGGCGTGAGCGGGAGCAGGAGGAGCTGGGCTTCTGAATAACTGCTTGAAGGGGCCCTGATCTGTTCAGCCACTGCTAGGAGAGGTTGCTGAGCTGCTTAACCACTGCTGGAAGCAGGAGGAGCTGAGCAGCTGAAAAGGGAAGCTGATCTGTTAAGTCACTGCTAGGAGGTGGAGCAGAAGGAGCTAGGCTTTTTAGAAAGTGCATTGACAACTTCAGTGCATCTGCTGTGAAATTTGAGGATCAATGGCTCCATTGGTCTGCAACGCAGATACAGGTGCGATGTTCATTATTCAATTTATCTGTGTGCTCCCCTACAGCGAGGATCCATTAATCTCAGCAAACCGCATCTTTGTAAACAGACCATTATGAGCTGAGAATTGTGATTGGTGCGCCTCGCTCTGCCTTATTACATATGCTTGTTAGTGTATTCCTTCACCTCACATTGCCCTTCTGTGGTGGAGATGACGGTGACGTTCTAGAAGTGAATTAGAGGGTTTCCATAGTAATTAGGAGCAGAAGTTGGTGTCAGGATCTCGCCGTTGCTTGGATACGTTTGTCAGAAACAAACAGGAGTTCATCGCGTGTTTTCACAGCTGCTGCTTATAATTTCCTCACAATCCAAATCCTCGAGATGAAGCCTTCCAATAACAAGGTGATGAGGGCCGAATCTGAATGAAGAGCCACACTGTGACTCGCCCCGCCGACCGCCGGCTCTGACAGTGTGCATTGTGATGAACCGTTTAATAGCCATTTCCCCATTCTCCAAGCTTCACTTCACTAGCTGGCCCTGTGGTTTCCTTTCTTCCCTCTCTCCCTCCTTTCTTCCCTCCTAGCTTCCTTTTTCCTTTCTGCCTTCCTGTCGTTCATTGCTTTCTTTCTTTTGTTCCTTTCTCTCCTTTTCTTTTCTTTCCTTCCTTCCTACTTCTTCAACTTTCTTCCTCCCTTTTCTTTTCTTCCTTCCCTGTTTAATTTATCTTTTCTTTTCACCCCCCTTCCTTCCCTTGTTTTTGCTCCTTTCCTCCATCCATATCTTCCTCTCCCTTACTTCTTTCATGTTCTTTCTCTCCGTCTTTCCTTCCTTCCCTCCCTCCTTTTTCCACTCTCTTTCTTCCTTCCTTTTTTTCCCTTCCCGCTTGTCTCTCTCTATTCCCCCCCCCCTACTCCTTTTTCACTTCCTAATTTTCTTCTCTTCTCCCTCATTTTCTTTTTTCTTTTCTTAATTTCTCCTACTATTGTCTTTCTTTCTTTGTTTCCCTGTTGTCCCTTCCTCCCTTGTTTTTGCTCTCTTCCTCCTTCTCTTCCTACTCTTCCTTTCTTATTTCTTTCCTTATCTCCCTCCCTCCTTTTTCCACTTCCTTCCTTCTTTTTCCTTTCTTTCTGCCCATTCACTTCCCTCCCTTTTCATCCCTTCCTCTCTCCCTTTCTTTCTTTCTTTCTTTCTTTCTTTCTTTCTTTCTTTCTTTCTTTCTTTCTTTCTTTCTTTCTCCTCTGTCTCACTCATCTCTCCCTCATTACCTTTTTCACTTCCTATTTTTCTTCTCAATCTTCTCTTCTTCCTAATTTTCTTCTTTTTCTTCCTCCATTTCTTCTTTCCCTCCTGTCTCCCTTCACTTCCTTTCTGCCTACCCCCTTCTTTTCTTCCCTCCTTATTTCTCACTCCCTTTCTTCCATCCCTCCTTCCTTCTCTCCTTCCCTACATTCTTTGTGTACAGCCTCTGGGATTATATAACAGGCTCTTCCAGGTGCTGTACACAGTTGTTGACTTCAGATGACTGTAAAATCTGTATAATATCGTATTACTAATCAGCCTCATCTCTGTACTTTGCCCCTCAGCTCTTCATTGCCAAGCCAGGATGGGGCACAGAGAGCATTTGGGTGGAGCAGTAGACAGAATGTCCTGCTGTGTCCGTCTTCATCTTCAACATCCTAATAAATCTGTCACAGAGCAAAATCCTTATACAAAAGATACAAAAGTTAGTTCAGGGTCAGTAATGTCTTTTGAAGCGAACCTGCAAACATCCATAGATCTGGACAGAGGCAGCATCCTTCTGAAGTTTCTCACACAGACAATCCGCTTTTTGACCAATGCCATGTCTTACTTTTTTTTTTTTAAGTCAATTATTTTGCTAGAAAGTGCAAGTGTTTATTGTTTTATAACCATGTACCATATGTAGGCACCAGGTGGAGCCATTGCCAGTCTGGTAAAGCTGTCAACAATATTATAAAACCTGTTACGTTCAGATGGACTCAGGCTGATAAATGGTATTAAAGTGGAAACATTGGAAACATGTGAGCAGGCTGGCACTTTACTGCAGGAGAGACATGCTATGCAGGAGGGATGTAAGAGTGAAGGAAGGAATGTAAGGAAGAACCAAGGGAAGGAAGGAATGGGGGAGAAAAGGCAAAAGGCAAAAAGGAAGAAAAAGGGTAAGGAAGGGGGGGAAGAGAGGAAGTAAAGTAGGAAAGGAAGAGAGGGGGGATTAGGGGAAGGAAGGGGGAGAGAAGGAAACTAGAAATGGTGAAAGGAAGAAAAAAGGGAAGGATGGGGGAGGAGAAGGAAGAGAGGACGTAAGGAAGGAAGGAAGGGGAGAAAATGAAGAGATGAAGTAAACTAGGAAAGGAAGAGAGGAAGGGTTGGGGGGAGGAAACAAGAAATGGTGAGAGAAAGAAAAAAAGGGAAGGAAGGAAGAAGGGGGAGAAAGAAGAGAGGCAGTAAAGTAAGAAAGGAAGAGAGAAAGGATTAAGGGAAGGACTGGGGTAGAGAAGGAAAAGAGAAAGTAAAGTAGGAAAGGAGGAGACGAGGGATTGAGGGAAGGAAGGGGAAGAGAGGAAGTAAAGAAGGAAGAATTGAAGGAATAGAGGAGGGAAGATAAAAGAAAGGAAGGGAAGAAATGAAGAGAGGAGGGAAGCAGAGAGGGAATGAAGGAAGTAAAGAGTTAGAGTGTATAGCAGTCCACACATGAATATATCACCCAATATTAGGGGAAATCAGCTGGAGCAGCATCTGTCATCTCATGATTATGGGACTGCTATACCCTCTTGTACTTCCTGGTAAACAGTTAAGATCACCCCCAGACATATCCTACAGCACATTGGGTGGCCTCAGCAACCTCCTTATTGCGCTGTGAGATGTGTTGGGGTCGTTTTGCCATCATTTTGGAAACCAAGAAGTTGCATCATGGAAAAGCCCCAGGATGTGGAATATTGTGAAATGACGGACACCGATCAGCACCCGTGTGATATGATGTGGTAGGGTTACTATGAATTGTAAATAAACAATTGACATTTTTATTTCCCTTCTTTCCTTACAATAAGCACATACTTTCTGTGGATATTGCATTGTCTCTGGTTAGGCAGTCCTATGTTACCCTGGGCTGGGCACAGTCGTGTAGCTGCCTTGCTCACATGGATTACGAGCTTGTGGCCCAGCTTTGGGTTACTGGGGCGAGTGACAGGCTTATCATCGTCTGGCAGATCAGATTAGGACAGCAGCTCTTCTCATACGGTGTTATATAGTGGAGTAAAATCACACAGACTCGCGGACGTGAATACCAGATACAACTCTGGCATGGAGGAAGAGTATGATGTCATTGTGCTGGGGACGGGGCTCAAGGTAGGAAAATTGCATTGCTTCTTCTATTCCCATTAGATCTGTAATCATCTTGTCAAGTCAGGGCAACAACCCACAGCAACCAATCAGAAATCTGTCTTCCCTGATCCCTGTGCATTGCTGCACTGTCCAGTGCATTGTGGCTGGAGGTGTGATTGAGATACATTCAAATGAGTGGCAACGCAACACACGCCCCGCACTAAAATGCACGGTAGGTTAACGCACGGCACTGGTGTGAATGGGCCCTTAGGGTCTGCTGACATTAGGATGTTCGTATATTTGGAAGGCTCTCTAATTTAGTATTTTAGTTTTTTATCGGGTTCATCAGCAGAAGTTTACATGAACCCAATAAGGGCCTATTTGTAAATTATTTCACACAAGATTCACACAACTTTCACCCAGGAGTGAAACGTTTCTCTACATGAACCCAATTGGAAAAAACAAGTGTGAGGTTTGTGTAAAAACATTGATAAATTGCCCCATATTATTTCAGTCATACAGGAAATAAAGTACAGTATGTACTACTTTTAAAAATCCCTTTTATGTAGTGAGCGCTGCTTTCCGTCTGCCCATCACTTCCAACAACTTCCTGGATTCCCAGTCTGCTTTGCGTCTCTTTCCCTGCTGCTTGATGTGATGCAATCGGCATTTCTCAACACCACATATCCCATCATGCATTGCTTCCAGCAAGCAATGATGATGTTACATTGTTCAGACGCCGAGTTGTAGTTCAGAAGGCAGGCTCTGTGAGAGTGGGGACACAAGGAATTGGATATTCACAGGGCTGAGTGAAATTGTGTCAGTGTACTGAGGAAGTGCATGCTATGGGCATCTTCATTAGGTTTACAAACTTCTAGACGGATCTGGTTATTAGGAGTGGGATAGAACTTATAGAAACACAGATTTATTTTTATTTTTGACCATACATTCCCTTTAATATCTGGTGTTTTCACAACTGGTTCAGTAACCTTGAGAAGCCAGGTGTCCAATTTTTTATAGGAGGTTTTGGCACGATGGAAGTGATGCACTTTTAAAATACAGACGTTGGCATCAGCGGGGGCCCTTTTGCCTGCTATGTAATGGCGGCTCATACAACACCTGCACACGGTCTGTGTTTGCTGACATCACGGGCAGATGAGAGAAGCTAAGAAATGTAAGCTCTTAGGAGGATTTGGGACACTGTCACCAGCCAGTGGCTTATATATCTATCTAGTGTGTTGTGAAACAGGGATTAGCCTTATTTCCTTCATAATAACAACAAAAGCAGCACTGAGTAACTGCCGGGGGTACACAGGGGGCAACTGCTCTGGGAACAGTAGGGCAGGGGGCCCAGCCATGTCTGCTGCATACCCTTATTTCACCATTAATACCTTTCTTTCCCTGCAGTCTTATCTGCTGTCAGATGTACAGCTAGCAGGTATTCCAGGCAGCAAGGTTCTTTTTCAAACTGACTTGCAGTCAGTTTTCTTTAAAAGATTGCAATAAAAAACAAATAAAACAGAAAATAAATCCTTGTCGTTCAGGCTCTAACTAAACATACAGGTTTCCTCTTGGTGAGCTTCTCTCAGCCACCTCACAAAACCAAAGTATTTCCAGCAACCTTTTACTCACAAACATATCCAAATTGCATCTCTCTCTTCTCTCCCCCTCCTTTCCCCCCATAAAACCCTTGCCTGGATTCAGCTAGTCCTGTATACATATGAAAGAAATTGAGGGGAAATATAGCGCCCCTCAACGATTTCCCCTTTCCTTATGTCACAATATATATATCTATTTAATTTAACTTGTGACATTTCTCTTCCACCAATTCCTCACAGACACAATTCAGCATTATCACACAGAGCTCTGAATAGCTTTATTTCCAAGAAAACATGACAATGTAATGCCGCTGTCAAGACTCTACCCATATAAGGAATGGATGTTGACAGCTCATCACCCCGGGCCACTCTGCTGCATATAGAGGGCATCTGTCAGCTTCGCCATTTTTGGAGACTCGGGCAGCATTTATGACAGGCGATAGGCCCCAAAGCATTGTCATTTATTATGGTTTTAGCTGAGTGTCTTTTATCAAAAGTGAGCAAATTCTGTGCGCATTATCAGTGCCAGGCTCTGGGAAATCGCACTCCTAGTGAAACAAAGCATTTGTTTACAACATGGCTGCCTCATGACAAAACAGATGTACGTGTGACAGGAACTGGAAGTGGCCCGAGGTGGCAGGACAGTTGCAACAAAGTATAGTTTCTTGTCTTCTGTACACAATGTGTAATTCCCAGGATCAGTTCATATGTATCTATGTGGATGCTGCACAGTAGCTCTTCCCTTCTTTTGTATGCAGGGGCTTATTCTCATTATATTATGTCAAGATGGACATACCATTGTAACACTTATCTTGTGTCCCGTGCACATTGGTGAGTCCCCATTTTCTTGTGCACATTGGTGAGTCCCCTTCTTACTGTGCACATTATTCTGTAAATAATATAATGTGACTCCCCACTAGTAAATAAGGTGCAAGAATAAAAAATAATGTGATTAACAGCCTGTGATCATGGGCTTTGGGTTTGTGTTGATAGGTGAATACAGCTTGCTTTCAGGTACATTCTGCTCTCATTTGAGATTAAGTTGGTACTGTTCTGAGATCATTTGGAATTCACTGACCAACACATTTGATCTGCAATTGACTTGCTTCTGACCTGCTTCAAAGCTGCATCAAATGACTTCAACCTGCTTATGCATTCCCATTGACTCATATGAGGAGAGAAGCAGACCTGAAAAAAAAGCCCGGTGACACTGGACCTAATTATGCCGGGGCCCCAAATCTCCTGGGCACAAGACACTTGCACCCCTTGCGCCCCTAATAGTCACATCCTAGCTTTTAATATTAGTTTCCTGACTTGGAACCGATGATTTAGCTTGAAGCTTTCCTCGGAAAAAGATTTTATGATAGGTGAATAATAATTCTGTGAAAGATTTTCTATAGTACAAAACACATGGAAGCTAATAATAGATTGAATGACGTCAGTGGATGACCCTGATTCATTTCTCTACAAAAATATTCCAAATATCAGTACATGTGACCGGTATTTGATGTGTTGAGAATTATTTTTGGGGAAAAAGAGAGAGAGAAAGAGAGAGAGAGAGAGAGAGAAAGAAAGGGAGGGAAGTGAATGGGCAGAAAGAAAGTAAAGAGAGACAAGAAGGAAGAAAGAAATTGGAAAAAGGAGGGGGGGGGGGGGAAGGAAGAAGAAAGAGGGATATAAATAGATAGGGGGAAGGTGATGAACAATATATATAAAGAGAGGGAAAGTGAAACATAAAAAGGGAGAGAGAAGGCAAGAGTGGTGTCCAGTTTCATATTTCGCTCTATGCGGGTATCCAGGTCTAAACTTTCCACAGTACTGCCACACAGCACAACCCTCTTCGGCAGAGGAGAAGACCTGATTTTTTGTTTCTGCTCCAGTTAAGTAACACTTACTGGGCTTGTTCTCGCTCAGCATGTGACTGGATAGTGAACAGAGAGGCAACAGACTTATCAGCTCATTTCTCCGTCACTCTTATCTCTCCTCCTATCCGTATGCTTGCACTGCAGCACCTTGTTCTGCTTCTCCCTCCCCCTCTCGGAGCTCTGCTGTACAAGGCTTCTACCAAGTCAAATTCAGGTACTTACATTGCTTACATTTAACTGCATGTCAATGAATACAGAGCTGCATTCCTTTGTGTCTTTTATATGCACCTGGAGTTCAGCTTTAACACCTTAAACAAGTTAGTAACTGTATTCCTTTCTTTAGGAATGTGTGCTGTCTGGAATCATGTCTGTGAACGGTAAAAGAGTTTTGCACATAGACCGTAACAATTATTATGGGGGAGAAACTGCGTCAGTCACACCCCTGGAAGAGGTAGGTTCTTCATTATCATCCTTACCCTAAGGAAACAGGTGGTTATGGATAACAGAATAGTATCTATCTATCTATCTATCTATCTATCTATCTATCTATCTATCTATCTATCTATCTATCTATCTATCTATCAGTCTCTTTGTCTGTCTATTATTATATCTATCCTTTTCTATCTATTTTTTTCATTATCCCTCTGATAGAAGTCATTGATACAATCTCCTCTCCTCCTCAGCTTTACCGAAGATTTGATATGATTGGTCCTCCAGAACCAATGGGAAGAGGAAGAGAGTGGAACGTAGATCTGGTCCCCAAGTTTCTTATGGCCAATGGTAAGGAAATACGGTATGTTGCAGAATGGGGTGAACTCTGCTGCATGACCTTCAAGACATCTTCTGGGGTCACTGATCACATTAGAAGGAACTTTTCAGGACAGTAATATATTATGTGCACTACCATTTTTGAGGGAATGTGAGGGTCAGAGGTTACCTGTCCTGCCATCCTTTGTGGCACATACCATTGGTGGTGGTGGCGGGGTTGGTCAGGAACTGGTGGATAATTCTTGATTGTTTTACCTCTATGCGTGTGGCCTTTCTTCTGCTCCTGTTAGGACAGCTGGTGAAGATACTTTTATACACCGAAGTGACCCGATATATTGATTTTAAAGTGGTCGACGGAAGTTATGTGTACAAATCTGGGCGCATCCACAAGGTGCCCTGCACGGAAGAAGAAGCGCTAGTCTCGAGTGAGTGGACATCTCCAGAAAAGTGTGACATCTCCTTTATTTGCCTTGTAATTTTTTTTTTACCACATTGGCTACTATATTTTGTAGGGATGCACCGATACTTTTCGAGCACCAATGCCGATACTTGCCATTTTCATGAGAACTACCAGGGTTGCAGCGGTTGCAGCTGGTACCTGGCTCTGGCGCTCCACCACTGTCCTGAAATCTTTAGTCGATACTGTTTTAGAAAAACTGTCACATGACAATAAACAAACATGTATCAGTACTCGTACTAGGCAGATTTTGGCAACCCTGCCTGTTTTTTGAGTTGTCATTGATCTCTGCCTCTTTGTTTGCATCTAGACTTAATGGGCATGTTTGAAAAGAGACGTTTCCGCAAGTTCCTATCTTTTGTGGTCAACTTTAACGAACACGACGTCAAGACCCACCAAGATATTGATCCCAGGAGGATGACTATGCGAGAAGTGTACCGGAAATTCCATCTCGGTCCAGACGTCATGTCATTCACCGGTCACGCTCTGGCCTTGTACAGAAACGATGAGTAAGTACATTTCATTTTAACAAGGGTGATGTGAAAGAATGAGTGAAAAGCTGTTTCAGACATCCCAACTCTCCCGGACGCTCCAGGAGTCTCCCGCTATTAGATATCGGCTCTCGGTCGCCCGGGAGAAAAACACTTCCTCCCGGAAAGGTTTAATATGCTCGATCGAGCAGATAAACCTTTCCTGCAATCTTTTTTTTTTTTTTCTTTTCTGACATCGGGAGCCGCGGCCCGACCGTCAATCAGAAAAGGAAAAACAAAGGCATACGTATGCATAGCTAGATTCCTATTGGCTATTGCACTTTGCAATAGCCAATAGCAAACTAGGTAATGCACCCGCCCACTGCTGCTGTCAATCAGCAGTAGGGGACCTGAATTTTCCTATCGGGTCCTCTTCTAGTGAATGAAAGCAGCAGAGGGCAGGTGCATTAGCTAGTTTTCTATTGGCTATTGCAAAGTGAAATAGCCAAAAGGGATCTAGCTATGCATTTTTATGCCTTTTTTTTATTATTCTGACGACTGCAACTGTCAGAATACTAAAAAAAAAAACAGAAAAAAAAACCTGCAGATAGCAAAGAAGCTATTGCTTCCTGTGCTATCTGCCATCATTTCAGGGGGGGGGGCTCTCTCCCAGCCCCCCCTAACTCTCTCCGCGGATAGGAGGGGGGGGGGGCACCTCCCTGAAATGAGAGGGATACCTCCCTGAAATTGCTTCTTTCAGGTTGGGATCCCTGCTGTTTTGGATTTCACCCTACTCCCTACAGCATTTACTAGTGATTTACACACCCCTGCAACAATTAGAATCAGAATCCCAAAATAGTGATACCACTGTCCGGTACTGTGACTTACTGTGTCACCTGCCTGCTGATTAGGCTATATAAGAGCATCATTAATATACTGCCAAGGTCCTTCTTGTGCTCTACTTCTGTTGTAAGCTGTCTAAACTTCTCCTCCTTCATCTCCAAGTGCATGAAACATGCTAGAATGACAGCACTGTGCAATGTAATAAAGCCTTATTAGCTCATACTCTTGGCCTGAATACTGTGGTAAGCGAATACAAAGGCCAGCAGTATTTTAAGATAGATTTAATGACTTCCTTAAATTCTACTTTTATATTTTCCTAGAATTCCATGAGTACCTAAAAGTTAACCTGTGCTTTGTCAATGAAGAACAAAGCACCAGGTTCACTTAACTGCTGCCCAAGCAGATGTACAGTGTATGGCCAAAGTTCTGTGGGCAACTGACCATCACACCAATATATGGGCAAAAGTATGTGGCTACCACCTCCAAATTATTGAGTTTAGTTGTTTCCAGTGATGTGTCCTGGTAACGTTAAGCATACAAAGACATTTAGACAATTGCTTCCAACCTTATGGTAACAGTTTGGTGAAGGCCATTTTCTGTTCTAGAATGACTGTGCCCCTGTGTACAAAGCCAGCTCCATAAAGACATAGTTTGATGAGTTTGATGTGGAGGACCTTGGTGGTCTGTAGAGCCCTGACCTTAACTTTACTGAACACCTTTGGGATGAGTTGAAATGCCCATTGTAAGCCAGGTCTTTTAGTCCAACGACAGTACCTGATTTCAAAAACGCTCTTTGGGCTAAATCGGAATGAATTCCCACCGACACACTCCAAAATCTTGTGGAGAGACTTCCTAGAAGACTGTAGGCTGTTATGGCCACAAAGGGGAGCCAACTCCATGCTTTTGAAATGGGATGTCTAACACAGTGCTTCTTAACCTTTTCTGAGTCACAGGCAGCACACTTTAAAAGTATGCAAAATCTCGAGGCACCCCAATCTAAAATGTAAAAACTGGATATTTCAACATCATTGGGTGGTCCCTCTAAAATCCATACCAGACCATTAGCCCAGATAGGGCCCTACTATGGATCTGAAAGCGGGGACCCCATGCGTAAACACAAAATAATTGGGGTTACCCCTTTTACATTAGGAGCCTCCTTCACATCAGAGCCCCCCCTTTCACACCACAGTCCCCCATTACATCAGAAGCCCACCCTTCACATTAAGCCCCCCTTCACATCAGAGTTCCCTTCATTCACATCAGGAGCTCCCCTTCACGTAAGGATTCCTCTTCACATCAGAGGCATGGTGCTGTGTGAAAAGTAATTGTCTGGTGTTCATAAACCTTTGGCCGTCCTGTTGTTTCTTTGCCCCTCCTCTCCTCTTGTTCATTCTCGGAACACTTTCTATTCTGTTAACCATTCACAAAATACAAAGTGTTCCGTGAATGAACAAGAGGAGAGGAGGGGAGGACAGAATGGCTGGTGTGTAGTAGAGCCGCAAGTCTGCTGTCAAAGCGCGGTAGTATAGCGAAAGAACCCGATGGAAGTGTAAATTGTAAATAAGAGATAGTGATCCAGGAAGCGGCCCACACTATCTACCATGTAACTATTTGTAACTCAGCAGATTGGAACAAAAAAATAGTTTTTCCTAGAGTTCTCCTTTAGCCATTTAAATAAATGTTAGTGGTGCATTTTTTTCCCTCTTCTGCAGCTACCTGGATCATCCATGCCTGGAAACCATAACCCGAATTAAGTTTTATTATGTTTCCCTGGTTAAATACAGTAGAAGCCCTTACCTATACCCTCTCTATGGTCTGGGGGAGCTGCCGCAAGGATTTGCCAGGTGAGCACGGTTATTCCAAATTTGAGGACGTGTTGGAGAGAATGATATGAAACCCTGTACAGTATATCAGGAATATGTGATTTAGGATGACCAGACATATGAGAAATAGGGGTGAGACGGTTGATGTTGGAGTAACCCCTGTCAGTTATTTTTTTCGCTGTCAGGGAGATTTCCTTTCACTTCCTGTCCTAGAGAAACAACAGGAAGTGAAAGTAATTTCAACAAAGTAAGGGGAGACCCTATTTTTTGGCTCATTTAGGGCCCATTCACACCATGGCTGGACCAAATCCAGACCAGAACGTTTTTTTGTCTGGTTCAAAAACACATTCCCCATTCATTCCTACAGTAAAAACTGAGGCTAGTTCACACCACTGTGTTCATTTCTAGAGCGTTTCAAAAAAATACTGCACGCACTATTTTCTCTGGTCTAGAACATACCAAAATACATGTAAACACACCAGAACGCACTGGAACACACTATAAAGTCAAGGGAGACCTAAAAAAAAATGCACATGATCCCATTTGCAGAAATGCATCCAGATCTGGTCCAGACATGACTTGAATGGGCCCTAAATCACCTGTTAGGTGTCCATGTTGGAAGATGATGATGATGTGAGTATTGCTCATCAATGGAGCCACTGAGCATGCAGCAAGCAGTTGGGGTTGCCAGAAATGGCCCATTGATAGTGCCCGCATAATCCCTACCCATGTGCCAGGATGGTGGCAAGTGTTACCTGGCAATGAGTGCTGGCGAACATGAACAGCTCTTCATACACTTTGTAGGTTCTTACACGTGCAAGCCATTGTTCTTTTTCTGGCCACTGTTACATACAATAAGGCAAGATAAGATTTACTAAATGCAGATCCCAGACATTTCTTTATGGCCAAATTAAGAGTTCTAGTATCTAATTTTGTTACTATTTGGAGTTTTTAGAGTGAATATGAGGTCATCATAATGTAATGATGAAGGTAATTTGCCATTTCCTACATCTGTATAAATGTTGGTGGGGCTGTATTATTTATGTCACTCCGTCTGATGAAGGAACCTCTGGTGGTTCTGAAAGTTGCACTTTTTGTATGATGTGCTAAAAGAATATCGATAATGATGATTTGATTGCAGAAGATGGAGATGCACCAGCAACATATTCTTATCCAATTGCTGTGGCTTCATCCAACAATCGCTCCAGCACCCTGCATTTGAGGGTGAAGGCCGGTTTGGTGTCCAATGTAGATATCTATGACTCCATGTCCCTTCTATTCTTAATGACCACTCAGTATTGTGGATTTTTCCATCATGTGCAGTCCAACAGGAAAAATAAAAGGGGTGAATCTCCCCAATGAGGACCCAGACACAGAAGCGTCCCTTGCCTAGGCTGAGAACGCTGCCTATGATGCATTGAAATCCAAAGCAGTGTTGTTAGCCCTGCCCAGTGCTCCTTTACTGGAATACATTACTCCTATACTCCATATACCACGCCTTTACTCCATCCCTGTGTCCATCTCTACATGCATACATTGATTTCTTTCCCAGCAAAACAATGCTGCTGCCTTTACTCCCAAGAGCCTGCCCACACATTGTGTATAGGGAAATGGTTCTTGTGAGATGTAGTTCTGTGGGGGTGTCTAAGTCAATAGGATCTGATGTTCCCCTTGCAATAATTTTACATGTCTGAAGATGATACAACTGGGAATGATACAAGATTGTTCCTACTACAGGAACAAGGTTGAAAAATAACGCTGGAACATATTCTATAGGAGGAGAGGGAGTATTGGGTGGAACTTTGGGCCATGCCCATACAAATCATTTAATTTCTCACCTGTCTCATTTAGGCTGAGCGCTCTGTATGGAGGAATTTATATGCTCAACAAACCCGTAGATGAGATCTTGATGGAAAAGGGGAAAGTAGTGGGCGTGAGGTCTGAGGGAGAGGTAAGATGTGCTAACATGATTATAGGACTCTGACTTCCCTTTGTTTATTTTTCTGCTTGTAATTTTGTCAATGGAAAACAACTGAAGGTGGACTATTATAAGGGATGTACATAGGCTGCCATTGCTGATTTACTTCTGAAAATCGTATTTGCCAGTTGCATATGGAAGAAAAAAGATGTTTCCATTAGTTTCGGGAGGGATTCTTTAGAGTAGGTGTGAGTAAAGCAAACCTGTGCTTTGCTCGTCCAATCAGATTGCTCTCTGAGTCCCTACATGGGTCCATGGGGTCAGAGGCCCAAGTGCAACTTGTGCTCTTCTTTTTTAACCAGTTTTCATTCTACTTTTGCACTAAATAAATATATTGTGATGGATGTGGTGTCCTTAGTATCATGTCTATGTTGCTTTGTTATATTAGACATGGTGATCTTACTGTAGGTTTATTGGGCTTAGTGTAAAGGAGAACTTGTATCCTATTTTTAGGCTGAACCGGATTCTTGAGTGGGAACTAAAGGGGGACCCCATTAATATCTGTCACCATGGCCCCACGGTCTGTTATTTACACCTCTGGCGGAAGCCGTCAATGTTGTCTCTTGCCTTACAGATCGCTCACTGTAAACAGCTCATCTGTGACCCCAGTTATGTTCCCGATCAAGTGAAGAAGGTCGGTCAGGTGATCAGAGTCATCTGCATCCTCAGCCATCCAATCAGGAACACCAATGAGTGCACGTCTTGCCAAATCATCATCCCCCAGACGCAGGTCAACAGGAAATCAGGTTAGACACAACGCGCACCTTCTTTTTACATTTCCTCTTTTCTTAAAGCAAATTAAAACAGTAGCAAACGCTCAATATTTTTTTCAATAACGAATTCAGATCTCAGCAAAGTATTTCTTTGCATTTTTTGCTCAAACACTTACAGTCATCATGATTCCAAACAGCTCCAACTCTCTCTACTCAGCTTCTCTGAACAAAGATCAAAAGGGACATCACAATCTCTGCAACTCTCTATCTACTAGCTTGGAGGAGGGAGGAAGAAAGAGTGGGGAGCATAGAGGAGGGGAGCAGTTGTCTGTCTATTAGCTTGAAGGCAGTAGGAGGAAGGAGGAAGAAGAGAGAAGGGAGGAAGTTAAAGGAATGGCTTGTCTTGCTGTGCCTGTGTGTTTGTGGAGACACACAGCTTACTAGCACACACAAGGGTGGCTTAATAGAACCCTGCTCAGTGCTCAGGGGATCAGCTGATTCTGCAGGAAAATAAGACTTTTAAACATTAAGCCCTCATTCACACCTGAACGTTTTGTAGCGCGTTCTACGCTCGACGAACGCTCTACAAAACGCTCAAAAATATAAATCCCATTGTATTCAATGGTCTCGTTCCCACCTTGGCGTATTTCCGCCTGTCCCTAACGCGCTACAAAACGGCCCACGCCTGAAAAGGTACATGTACTACTTTGGGCCGTTTTGTTGCGCGTTTCCATTGGGATACAGCCAAGTAGCCTTCGGAAACGCGCGACGGTCGCGCAACTTTTTTACCGCGAATCGCGGTTAAAAAAAGACGCGCGACATACGCGCATATGCAATACGCCTAGGTGTGAACGAGACCTAAGTAGCAGCATCCATTGTAAGTGATTGAATTAGCAGGCAGTGATAGAGTAACTTGTGCAGAGGAGGATATGGCCTGTCACACCCGGAACGGATACCAACAACAGCTGTAGTTCTTGCACACAGCAAAGACTGTAGTTAGTATAACTGATTTTGTTTTATGGGTTGTGATATATGTACAGTTGTATATGAATCTCTGAGATTCCATGGGTCAGCTCTCTGGGCACCATGTCGGATACACATGAAAACTTTGTTTTGGGCAAATATTTTTACAAGGTAGGTCACCAGACTTATCCTCAACTCCCAGTTTACAGGGGCTTGGGATGGGCATGCAGAATGTGATGGCACATGTGGATAGCCAATTTGTTCACACTTACTAGGGCCAGTTTAGACAAAAGCTGATTAACCTAAAAATACGTCTTTGAAATGGGGGAAGAAACTCATGCAAACCAAGGGAGGTGAGGCAAACACCATGCAGATGTCTTGGCCAAGAGTCAAACCCAGAACCCCAGTACTGCAAGGCATACACACTAACCACTAAGCCACTGTGCCTTCCCTTTATAGGGTACTTGTGGCTTAATGCTTATCTCTGGGTACATTTTGTGCCCCACTTCTCCCTCCCTCTCACCCCCTCCTCCCAAATATTCACATTTTTTTTTTAACCAGAACCTTCACCAACACCTTTTTTCATCTTATCCACCGTCACATGCCCTTGCTGATGCCTCCACTGTGACGAGTGGAGACTGGTGGGGATCCAGCACTGCAATCCATGCTGACCAGTCCTATCATTATGACATTATCCTACCACTTTAGTCTCCTAGTGGAGGATTCTTCTACTAGACAGCCAATAGCCAGCAATGTTGGCTAGGGTTCCCTCAAAAATAAACTTCTTCTCTGCCTGATATACATTGCTTTACTTTACCTGCAAAGCACTGGTCTAAAATTAGAAAGCTTCTTCTTACCCCTACCCCCCTCTACCATAGGATACATATCCTCAATGGACAACTAACAATATGATTTGTTATATGAATTAATCTGGAAGGGTTGTCTGCAGAAACTGCGGCACGAAAGGTCCTCTGGAACCCTTCCTCTCTATTATTTATAGCAGGGGTGATTATAACTGCAATCTGTCATATATTTCTCCCCGCTCAGACATCTACGTGTGCATGGTTTCTTGTTCGCACTGTGTGGCATCAGACGGGAAGTATGTCGCTATAATTAGCACGACGGTAGAAACTGAGAATCCGGAGAGTGAGATCCAACCAGCGCTAGAACTCCTGATGCCTCTGCCAGGGCTTCCAGGCTCCAACCTGGCTTACAATATTGGGATAATGTGTAAATCACCTTACATGAAAATAATATTTATATACCAATAATTATACCAAGGAAAAGCAACCTCTTTGTCTCTGCACTGCTAAGATAGATCAGGCAATGCTTCTTACTGCACAGAGGGGGATCTTTGACTAGACCATCCTGAGATCTGACTCCTTCTAAGCCCTTCTATACTGGAACCTTCAAAGTTTAGTTTTCCTAACAGCCTCCCTAATGGGGCCCCCTTCCTACCCCAGTGTCACAATTGGGATCAGGCTTAGAGTCCCGTAGCTGAAACAGCAGGCAAATTTGTGGTATAACAGGCCGGGTTTGGTACACAAGCAGACGGTAGTAGTATAGGAGCAGGCAGAAGCGTAGTCCGTGAACAAGCTGAGGTCAGTAGCCAAAGGTATCAGGTATGAAGCAGAAGACAATGAGAGTAGTTAGTGAATCAGCAGCCAAAGGTCAGTACACGGGTAGCAGTATGAGAGGATTGTATTACAGAAGGAGCAGGAAGCAAGATATTGGCAGGAGCACAATAATCTGGGAAACAGGAAGTGCAGAGGCATGGCTTAAATAGGAAGTTCAAGGGAGGATCAAGGAGTTCAGAGTTCAGCAGAAACTAGGTTTACCTGAGGATTACACAGGAGATCAGGCAAGGAGCTATCCAAGGTTCCAAGGAGGCTCAGCAGGTAGAACCACCGCCAGCTACAGCAGAGGCCCCGGGTTCAGATCCAGTTCCTGACACCCAGGCCCCATAGCAACCGTGTTGGCTGCTATGGCTATTGTTACCCCACTGGGTGTCACAGTTGTCCACATTCCTGGAGAGGTCATTTTGGATTGGAGGGACATCTTCCCGGGCATCAGTATTTAAAAATGCCCTTTTAATTGCCTGAATTTGTGATCCATGTGCATTGTGTGTTTGTTTTTTATTTTCATTCAGGTTTGTCTCCATTAGTAACCAGTATGTCCCAAAGCATGACGGTACAAAGAACCAGGTGAGCGCTCTGAGTCAATGTATTTTCATCTAGATGGGCATATTCACAGAATCCTGATCATTATTTTACAATTTATAAACTTGATTCTTGCCACCATTGCTCAATCTGGAACGAGATCTCCCCTTAGGCAAAATCCAACACTCAGTTCTTCCAGGTGATGGTGGAGTTGTGCTTGCCTTCTGGATCTTTCAATGGACAGCAATAGAACCTGATAGGGGATCTAATCCTCCCCTACTATATCCAAAAGGACTAAAAAGGTTTACCTGGCTTTAGAACTAAGGAATGGGGGGCACTTGCTTAAACCTTGGGTTTAACCTTAAAAATATATTCAAGTACCTGAACTATTAACAGAAATGTATCTTATTTGTGTGTCACTCGGCTGTAGATCCTCAAATCATCTCTTTATTGGTGCTGACACGGTTCTTGCTTCTGGAGTGGTGGCTACTTTTGTTCCCCATGGTCCCTGTGTGTGTTGTAAAGTAGTCACCGCTCCAAGCTTTCTCCCGTGATGGACTACAATCTCATTACAAATTAGTAAACTAAGCATGAGATTGTAGTCCATCCCGGGAGAGAGCTTGGAGTGGTGGCTACTTTACAACACACACAGGGATCATGGACCATGGACCATCTTGTTGGAAAATGGTTGGGTTTGGAACGTTGGTCAAATCTTCTAATCGCTAGTTCTAATTAACATTAATTTTAAACCGCAGTGGCAAGGAAAATTGAAGGAGCAGGATGCCATTTTTTTTCTCAATTTTAATCTGAATGAACGAAACTTTACCCGGGAATGTGATTTTCATTGGGGAAAAAAATCGTACATAATGTAAAGTGCGTGTGCAAGGCACAAAATAAACCTATAAATACATCTGAGATTCAATTTATATAGCCTGTCTGGTGGAGATTTTGAAGGCCTTTCAAATTAAGGAATTGACCTAATGGTGCCAAGTTGGAATGCTCGGCTGACAGATCTCAAACAAAATTCTAACAGTGTATGGTTGGCTTAAAGGGGTATTAAGTTCTCCATTTTATTACATATATCTACTGCAAGCAAGCAGTAGATATACACTGAGTGGCCAGTTTATTATGACCACATGGCGTTTGTAGGCAAATTAGCTATAATTAGCTATCATTTCGCTCTGAAGTTGCTAGAGGGCCAGACCATTATAAATAGGGAAGCAGGTTGTTTACCACGACAGTAAAGGTGATTTTTTTTTGAAGATACGGGTAAACAACGCAATTTAACAGCCTTTGAATGTGGGATGATTGTTGGCGCTCGGAGCCATGGAGCGAGTATCAGCAAAACAGCAGAATTCGTTAAATGTTCAAGAGGGGCTCATTGTTAAAGTGTTTAAAGACTGGACTGTCAGACGCAAATCTGGGTCTGAACGTGCGAATTGTGGCCGTCAGCGACTAGTCAATGTTAGGGCAGAACAGGGGAGGGGCAAGACTGGTACAAGACAACAGAAGGGCAACAGTGCAGTGTCAGATTCCTTGCATCACCTTTCAACATCTCGTGGAGTCACCAGGCGGCCCAACAAAGTCATCCTGTGGAGTTATCTCATGGCCCAACGAAGTACTGATGGGGTGGTCATAATAGTCTGGCCACTCAGTGTATACCCCAAAGTTTAAAAAATGAAAAAGTGCCCAAAATGTAATAATTGAAATGTGTCTGCATCCAGGGCCGGCCTTAGGGGTGTGCGAGCAGTGCGGCCGCACAGGGCGCCATGGCAACAAGGGCGCTGTGCGGCCGACACTCGCACAGGGCGCCTAAAGGCCTAAGGCCGGCCCTGTCTGCATCGTTTGCTCCTGGCTGCAGAACACAGTTTCTTCAACGGCCATGCAGAAGCTAATGTGTGCGGGCGCATGCGCATTGGATACCACCGGAGGAAAGATGAGGAGGGACACAATGGAAGCGTATGCATGCAGCCAGGAGCGTGCATGATGGACGGACTCCGTGGGAAACAGGAAGACATAGGAGTCTGCGTTGGATCAGAGACCGCCACCGACACTGGAGGGACTGCTGAAAACTACCGGAAGAAAGAAGATTGTCAGATCAAGAGGAATCACATAAGGTAAGTCCCTACAGCAGCATGGGAGCGGGAGGGGGGGATTAGCTAACTGTTACTGTAAGTCTCACAACCTCTGTCCAGTCTACTTTGAGTAATACACTTGGGGTGGCTACTCTGAAGGCCTGAGCAGATTAGACATTGTGCTGAGCTCTCAGTCAGTAGCAATGTCATGCAAACGTCATAGCGCCGGCCTTGCCAGGGGGAGGCGATGGCGCACCTCGTCTAAGCGGGATATTAGGCATGCATGCTTTGCTGAGAGGCTCTGGCACACAGATTAACAAACTGCCTTGGCGTTCTGTCAGCCATGAAGAGACAACTTGTACTCGTGTATAGAGATTTTTTGGGTGTTTAGCCCTTGCTGCTTTCATTAAAAGGGCTAGTAGACTTATATTAAAGTCTCGTTTATGTGAAAGAGTATTTAAATGGCATTTGCGGGTATGAAACTCTTTATTTGCACATGAAAATCTTTTAGTAGCATTCAATTTAGATGAAATGACTCTGTGGCCGCTTACATAAATTAATAAAAAATATATAAAACAGTGTCTGTGAGAGTATCAATAGCAGGGGTGGGCAACTCCGGTCCTCCAGCTGTTGTGGAACTACAAGTCCCATGAGGCATTGTAGGTATGACTTACTCAGAGGCATGGTGGGATTTGTAGTTAAAGCACAGCTGGTGCTGCCCACCCCTGATCAATAGTTTCCTTTCCTGAAGGATCTTCAGCACCCAACACGCTACTGGGAGTATTAGATATCTGGTCCCCACTGACGTGCATTGTGGTTTCACCTTTAGGGCTATGTCACTACAGGTACAGGACCAAGCATGGATGTAGTGGGCAGGAGGTGGAACCATAGTAGTCGGCAGGGGGATGGGGTTGGAGGAGTGGCGCAAGACACACAGGCGGCTGGACAGGTAAGTCAGGAGTGAATGAACAATGCTAACCTCACTTTTATGATTGGTTTGGGTGACTTGTAAAATTTTTAGGGTGATCGGTCCTTTTTATCTGATTTTTGTTCTCTGGACATTAGCAGATATTTTTCAGACTTGTTTGCCTTGTAACGTTTCTCGAAAATGCAAAGAAGGATTTAAAAATGAATGGCCCCCGGTCTTCCTCTTAAGGTGTCTTAAAGTGGTCTCTCGTCATTATCCTATGTCACTTTAGCATACCTTAAAGAAGTTCTGTACTGTGGAAGCTGCACCCAAAAAGTCAGGCACAGGGCAAAGGACTAGTCACCAGTATTGCCTGTGGGCTCCCTGCAGCTGGTCTTTTCCCATTACTGACTTATCACACCATGTTTGTTCTGCTATGCTTTTCTTTGAGGAGGCAGCCATCTTGGTATAGGCTTCCTCTTCCTCATGTCAAAGCTGTCCACCTAATGATCTGATGACTGGTGAGGTAATGATAAGAAGCAGCAGGAGAGGTGGAGGAGGCACAAATCTATAGAATTAATGAAGCAGGGAGATCCTTGCACTGCAGGTGCTCAGGTACAGCTTCCTCTCCAGCAAGGAGAACAGTAACCAGCAGGAGTGGTGAAGGAGGCACAGATCTATAGAATGAATGAAGCAGGGAGATCCTTGCACTGCACGTCCTCAGGTACAGCTTCCCCTCCAGCAAGGGGAACAGTGAGCAGCAGGAGAGGTGGAGGAGACACAAATCCATAGAATGAAAACAGCATGAGCAGGGAGATCCTTGCACTGCAGGTCTTCAGCTACAGCTTCCCCTCCAGCAACGAGAACAGTAACCCGCAGGAGAGGTGGAGGAGGCACAGTTCTATAGAATGAATGAAACAGAAGCAGGGAGATCCTTGCACTGCAGGTCCTCAGGCACAGCTTCCCCTCCAGCAAGGAGAACAGTGAGCAGTAGGAGAGGTGGAGGAGGCATAGACCCATAGAATAAATAAAGTAGGAGCAGGGAGATCCTTGCACTGTAGGTCCCAAGATACAGCTGCCCCTCCCGCTAGGGGAACAGTGAGCAGCAGGAGAGGTGGAGAAGGCACAGATACATATAATTACCAAAGCAGGGAGATCCTTGCCCTGCAGGTTCTCGGATACAGCTTCCCCTCCAGCAAGGTGAACAATGAGCAGCACAGTAGTGACATCACCAGATCTCACTGCAAGTCTCATGGACATAAAGTTCTCTGTTATTTTTCAGGAGGGATTCATTACAAAATGTATTACATCTCCATCTATTCTTCACAAAGACATTTCACACTGATGACAACTGCTTTCTCTTTCCATAGATTTTTATCTCCCGTTCCTATGACGCAACCACACACTTTGAGACCACCTGTGACGACATTAAGGGCATCTTCCAAAGAATGACCGGTGCCCCTTTGGAATTCAAAGACATGTTGAGTGTAGACCCGGAGACCAACCCAGATGATTCGGACTGACCAGCTCTGTCGGACGGGATCATTTAATAAGGCGGTGCTATGATGTGCGACAGCCCCCCGGCAGCCAATCAGATTCTATTGTTCCACAATTTAGAGCAGTCAGAAAAGTGAGAGATGCCTGCCGATTGGTGGATAGGGGTTCCTGAGCTTAGCACAGTTTTTGCTGCCTTATTAAAGGCAGAGATCTCTTTTTTGTATAAAATAAAGGGCCAGTCAATTCAAAAGTGAGTTTTTAGCTATACATGTAGCTTGGTGGAACGAGTCAGCCCCTGGTTTCTTATATGTGTTGAATACTCCCAATAGCAAGATCTCCCTGTCATAATTCCCAGCTCTGTCCTGGGAGTTTTATGGTGCTCCCACTCGGCACCAACCTTGAACATTTCAGATGTTCACACCCACTCTCGGGTGTTCTCAACCAGTTGTACATTCTCCATTATATAAAATAAAAATCTAGAAGGGATGGTGTGAGCCCCTAATAATGGGCACAGCAGGTGTGCAAACCTGGGAGCTCAGTGTAGAGATGGTGGGAACTCCTCATAATGAGCACAACAGGTGTACAGACCCGGGAACTCAGTGTAGAGATAGTGGGAGCCCCTCATAATGGGCACAGCAGGTGTACAGACCCGGGAACTCAGAGTAGAGATGGTGGGAACCCCTCATAATGGGCACAGCAGGGGTGCAGACCTGAGAACTCAGTGTAGAGATGGTGGGAACTCCTCATAATGAGCACAACAGGTGTACAGACCCGGGAACTCAGTGTAGAGATAGTGGGAGCCCCTCATAATGGGCACAGCAGGTGTACAGACCCGGGAACTCAGAGTAGAGATGGTGGGAACCCCTCATAATGGGCACAGCAGGGGTGCAGACCCGGGAACTCAGTGTAGAGATAGTGGGAGCCCCTCATAATGGGCACAGCAGGTGTACAAACCCGGGAACTCATTGTAGAGATGGTGGGAACCCCTTATAATGGACACAACAGGTGTGCAGACCTGGGAACTCATTGTAGAGATGGTGGGAACCCCTTATAATGGACACAACAGGTGTGCAGACCTGGGAACTCATTGTAGAGATGGTGGGAACCCCTTATAATGGGAACATCAGGTGTATAGACCTGGGAACTCATTGTAGAGATGGTGGGAACCAGCAGGGGTGCAGACCCGGGAACTCAGTGTAGAGATAGTGGGAGCCCCTCATAATGGGCACAGCAGGTGTACAAACCCGGGAACTCATTGTAGAGATGGTGGGAACCCCTTATAATGGACACAACAGGTGTGCAGACCTGGGAACTCATTGTAGAGATGGTGGGAACCCCTTATAATGGGAACATCAGGTGTATAGACCTGGGAACTCATTGTAGAGATGGTGGGAACTCCTCATAATGGGCACAGCAGGTGTGGAGGTGTGAACCAGGGATATGAGGCTTTTGGGTAACTCTCCAGCAAGTACCAAACCCTGAAATATCGGTTTTGGATGGACTGAGCCCTTAACCTCTGCATATATTTCTCTCTGCCTTTATTTTATTCCGTCTTTTATGTGGATATTGTAAATGGTTTTCTTTTTTTGGCTCAGTATAACTTTTTTTTTTACATAAACGTCACCTATCCATGTTAATATTTCTTAGCGAAAAGTTCCCTTTTCTCCCCTCATTATTGTTCCAACAACATCCTCAATACTTCGAGTGCAAACAATAATGGAAATTATTCTCATCATTTACGATTATCACTTTGTTCGTTGTGAAAGCCAATAAAATAATGTTGTGACGTGTTATATATTATTGCATTCAATGATTGCTTGTCTCTTATCTGCTGTAAATCCGATGCCAGCGCCGCGCGCCGGGTGATAAATACTAGGGATGCACCAATATATTGGCTGCCGAAACTGGCACTTTTGGCTAAATGCCGAAAGTGCAATTTTCCTGCCGATACATCGGCGTATCCCTGCTTTCTTTCCTCCCCGCTGGGTGCTGCTCTGTGTCCCAGTGGGGAGGAGAGAAACTGTGACAGCCGGCCGAGCGCTGTGGGAGGAGAGCTCTGTATCTCCCCCCCACACCGCTCAGCCTCCTGTCACAGTCTGGCAGAGCGGTGTGTGGGCGGAGACAGCCCGCGCTGTCACAGGAGGCTGAGCTCTCCTCCCTACACCGCTCGCTCAGCCTCCTGTGACAGCATGTCAGGAAAGAGAGCGGGTAGAAGCAATCAGTGATCGCTGAGTGTTTGTACATAATTGAGGACAGAGTATGGTTACTATATCCCCAATTATGAATAGAAAAAAATTAAATTAAAAAAACATTTTCGGTTTTGGCCTGACATTTTTTTACATTTCGGTTTCGTTTCTGAAATTCCCATTTCGGTGCACCTCTAATAAATACAGAAGAACGTGCCAGGCAGACACTTCCCAGGATTGAAGGGTGCGCTTGAACTTCTGTATGGAATAAAAATTTCCTTGTATCAGTGTTATTAGTGTGTTTTAAAACAGATTTTCTTTTTCCTGCGATGGCGGGGTGGCTGGTAATCACAGTGCGGCCTGCTCCCCTGAGACACGAGGGGGATTTTTCGAGCATGTTTACAATATGCTATTTTGGGAATCGGTTCAACTGAGTTCAGTCAGTACAGGCCAGCACGTTTCTGTCCCTCGGGGACCTTCATCAAGCCGTTGGCTTTTGCTTTATTCTGGTGCTAGCTTTTCGAGCTAAAGAGAACCTGTCATGATGGCTGTTAGCTGTCAGGGCCAAGGAGATGATCAGCTTTGTAAATAAAGAGAACCTGTCATGATGGCTGTTGCTGTTAGCTCTCACGGCCAAGGCAATGACCAGCTTTGAATTAAAGAGAGCCAGTCATGATCAATGACCAGCTTTGAATTAAAGAGAGCCAGTCATGATGGCTGTTAGCTGTCAGGGTCAAGGCGATGAACAACTTTGGAATTAAAGAGAACCTGTGATGATGGCTGCTACCTGTCACGGCCAAGGCGATGGCAGGCTTTGGAATTAAAGAGTACAAGACCAGTCACCCTGCACAAGGAGAGAAAGCAGCAGTGAGCGGTCTTTATTACAGGAAGCACTTCCCGTTGATAAGCTATATTCATGGCAGCAGTGTAGAATCTTAAGAAAAGCAAGAAAAGAAAGAAATTGTCCACACTTTGGGAGATGTGCTCTAACTTCCTGTTGCAACTCTTGGACAGGAAGTTAAAAAAACAACTTTAAAAAAAAACCCTTCCATACCCCTTCTGTTTTGGCTATACATTCCCTTTATTATAAAAAAAAAAAGTAATGTTATAATACAAATATGCAGTTAGGCATTCTGACAAATAATGATTGATCCTGCCTGATTAATAATCTACCTTGTAAAATACTTCTGCACTATAGGTAGAAGGGGGACTGGCTCTTCTCTGGGTCCATGCACTCTGCTATAAAGCAAGCAGCACATTTTGGCCACTTTGTAATAACCAACTCGGTCAGCAGATCCCCAAAGTAGCCCAAAAGAGCCAAACCGCTGACCTCACAGCCTAACCTGGGTGACAGCCAATGTACAAAGCACGTGACCGCACCCGGACAGACCCCTCCTGCGGCTCCGCCTACTCCTAGCTGTCAGCGCGCAAGTCCCGCCCACCAGGGCTGTCAGCGGACAGACCCCGCCCACCTTCTCTGTCGCAGCTTCCCCACTCCTTTCCCAACCCCACCACCCAGCACAGGATCGGCGGAAGTGACGTCAGGGCAGAGAGAAGCACTTCCTGTTGTAGACATTCGGTAGAGAGAGGCTGGCGGAGGTGGAGCGGCTGAGGGGATTAGCGCCGCCTCCCCCGGGACTTTGTGGCTGAGCTGAGTGTCGGAGAGAGAGGAAGGTCCCGGCTAGGTGAGGCTGCTGGGCGCGGGTGGGGTTGAGGGGTATTCGGTGACATTTGTTGGAAGTGAACGGCTCTTTTTGTGAGGTGGGGATGCTGTGTGGGGGGGGGGGGGCATTCCTGAGGCGACTTTAGGGGGCATCCTGTCTGAGGGGGGGTTGCTGTGAAGTGACTGATATTGGGGGATTTTTTAGTGCTGGTGGGGTAATCTTCACAGGAGGGGCAGTTGTTCTGCCTGGTTGGAGGAATGTGGGGTAGTGGTGGTAATGAAGTATTGTGGAAGGGATGTGGGGCAATCCTGATTGTGGGGGAGGGGATGCTTCTAGATCTCTAGCAGGTCTCCATTGTTTATATCCTGACATTGGTGCAGTTTCTGTGTCACAATGACACTTTCTTTGGAGTAAACACAAAAATGGGCGCTGCAGGTCTGCATAGGTGCAACTGTCACATGCAGGTGGAGAGTTTTAAAGACAGAGGAGCTGTGTGTGCGTGGCCACGCCTCCTTGTCAGTGCATTGCTGCTGTCACCGGTTGTCATGTGCACAGATGGAGAACGCATCCTGCCGCGATGTTAAAGCTGAACCCCAGGCAGATATAAAGGACTCAAATTAACGCAGCTTTGTATTCATTAATACGCCGTTGAATGTATTTTTATTTCGATGCAAAGCACCTGAATGCGGCCTGATATCAAAACTATTGGTGGCCCTGTACAGAAGAACTCAGAGAGGGGGAGGTAGAAGCAGCACAAGGGAACTATCAGGTGCTGCTGCAGTGTAAGGAGCATGCTGATAGGAGAAGAGAGCGGAGTGACGGGTAGATGAACTCATGAGTCTGCTGCTTCTACTTCACTGTCTAGTCACAAGGTTGGTAGTTGTGGTGCTGGTGGGGGACTGCAACAGAACCACCCCCCTCCCAGTAGACAAGGCTGTGCTGTGTAAATCTAAGGCTTGGTGGGTTAAACATCCCCAGCACGTATTTTCAGCTTTAAAGGGTGAACCAGCGCATTACAGCCCCATAGACTTCTACGAGGCTGGGGCTGGACAGAAGGGTGATGCCCCAATAGAAGTCTGTGGGGTTGTAATGCCCACATTGGTCTAGGATGTAAACAAACACCAGAGGCTGCGGCTGATGGATCGAGGTGCGATA